>NW_011501978.1:1131-28258 GCF_000495115.2 Populus euphratica
TAACTGAATTACTCATTTTCAAGGCCTTGCTGAAGAAATTCTAATATTATTGTCACCTGAGACCATCTAAAGTTTGTAAAAGAGAGGCATAATATTTTTTTAATCCAACTTTGCTCAATTTAAAGGTTAGTAACTTTACATTTATTTATTTGAAATTGCTAACTCAATCAATCAAAATTATTAAAATAAAAATGCAAACCGATAAATGACATGCCATTCATCTTCTCTTCATCTTAACGACACATCATTTAGAGTTTTTAATTTGAAATTTAGCAAATTTTAATTAAATATTTATTCTTCTAATTACTTTTAATTGTATCTATAATTGCCTTTAAATTTTTAATTTTATACAGTTTCACCGTTTCTAAACTCAGTTGTCAACCCTAACATTGATCGTTATTTTTATTTTAGTTGTTGGTTCTAAATTTACATATTCTGATCCTTAATTGATTAGCAAACTTTTATTTTTTTCTTTTGAATTTGATCCCTAATTTAGTGAATGTCAGCCTTTACATTCACATGTTTTTTTTAGTTTGGTATTTAGTTTTGAATTTATTTAATAAAATTTTTATTTTTTGTTAAACTTTAATATATAGGCAATTAAGTCCTTAATTTTACCAAATTAATTTTAAAAATTCTAATTAGACCCCTAGACTTTAATTTCTTCTAAATAAAACCTAAATTAACTTCATTTTGTTTTTACAATAAAACCCTCAATAAATTCCATTAAACCTTGAAAAAATCTAATTAAGTCCTTAAATACCAATTTTGAATTTTTCTTTTTAAATTGAATTTTATTTGGCAATAAGACCTTCATTTATTGAAAATACATTGTCAAATTTTCCATTCTTATATGTTTTTATCTTCCTTCCTTAACTAGTATTTGGTAATTCCCTAAACATTTTAGTGTATTCTTCCCACTAACATATTTTTTTTATTTTCTTTCAATATCCATTTTTCATTTTTTTTTGTTGTATTCTCCCTTTTGTTCTTTTTATAATTATTATTTTTATTTAGGGCTCTAAAATAGGTAATAACACTACTTTTATTAACATTTTTTTTTAAATCTATGATTATTATTAACATAAAATAAAAAAACAAGTTTCCAAATATGCACACTAAAGATTACACTTTGAAGTAATTAATAGTGTAGTAATGAAATTTAGTATGGTTTATAATCTAGGTCATTAATTAACTGAATTAATTTAAATTAGTTAAAATAATATAATTTTAATTTTTTTAAAATAAAAAAATATTCCTTTTAGTATATTTTTTATATCAACCCAAATCAACACTCAAATATATTTTTTTAACCTCAATCAAAGCCAAACGTTGATCGGATATCAACCCACCGACTAGGGTTAATAGCTACCAATGAAAGTTATAATTTTTAGGGGGATAATAAATCTTTTTAAAATATCTTCAAATTAAAAAAAAAAAAGAAAAAAAAAAGAGTTTGTGTGCACGAGAGAGATCGGAAAAGAAAAGAAAGGGAGCAGAGCATAATTTACAGCGACATTTGCGCGCGTCCTACGTGTCAGCCCTTGCCTCACACCTGTCGCTTTCACTTTCTCGTTGACCTCATACTTTTTTCTTCGAGCGTGGTACCCACGCTCAACGTAAACCTGGCTCAGTGGATGGATGGCCTGCTCTGGTGTGGTCTGGTTTACTTACTATTTGGTGGATATGTATCCTACGTGGCTGGGACCCACCTCACGTCCCCACCTCTTTCTCCCTCCTCTTGTAGCCTCCTCGATCTCCAAAACTGCTTCTTTCTCTTGCACTTTAAGGGGTTGTTTGGCTACATAGTTTAAATAGAGTTTTGAGTTGTTTTTTTAAAATTTTAATATTAAAAATAAATTTTAAAAAATAAAAAATATTTTAATATATTTTTAAATAAAAAATAATTTGAAAAACAATTTCTATCATTATTCTAAACACCTTCTTATTATTTCTTCCATTAATTAATTTAAAAAATTATTGTTATCAAAACATACAAAAACTTAATAACTTTTGCCCACTCACTTATATGGGTACAGGGGGCTTGACTATATTTTACTTTATTTAATTAAGTTTAGCTGGAGTGTAATGGTAGTAGCAGAGATGTTAAACCCAACTCAAAAGAATGCTTAATGTAATGTAAGGTTAGAATTGAAAGTTTAGTATGTTAATTTAAATTTTTAATTTTGATTTTTTAAATAATAAATTACATTAAATCAATTAAATTTTTGTTTTTTATAAAATATATACCGTTCTAAACCCCAAGCTGATCCTATTTTGTTAGTTCATTTGAGTTTAATAACAATAAATAATACAATATAAAAGTTAGGTATTACAATTTTTTTTAATTTCACAACCACTAGCTAATTCTCTAGAGTTATGAGAATATTAACTCGTAAATAAGTTTTGGTTAACCTCGTTTTGGCACACTTATTTGAGTGAATTTATTGAGAAAACATGATCATCCAAGTGCATTTAATCTAAATCTAATTAAAGATGGACAAAATCCACAAATTGGTCAAATCAATGCCGACATTACTCTTGCTACATATGAATGTATATTTTTCATTTATCGAATTTTTGGAAAGATTATCACCAAATAAATTTCCACAAA
The DNA here is from genome assembly GCF_000495115.2 of Populus euphratica. NCBI lineage: Eukaryota > Viridiplantae > Streptophyta > Magnoliopsida > Malpighiales > Salicaceae > Populus > Populus euphratica. The sequence continues at coordinate 3,746 of NW_011501978.1, forward strand.
AACATGATCATTGAACAATAAATAGCATCTTGATAATGACATGAATAAAATGATTAATTTATATAAGCACTAACTTGGTCGGAAGGATCCAAAATGAAATGAAATTGGAAAAAAAGAGATGTTGTTATCTACCCTTATAAGAATTCTTGGGTGTTATCTCATTACTATTTTCTAATTATTTCCGATTTAAAAGTTAGCCCCCAAGTAATTAATTTGCCCACCTTGTGTGAAAAATTGACAAGAGGAGCGTGCTAGCAACCTTCTCTTTTACCTTCCCTATAGCCTACATTTTTTTTTATAAAAAATAATTAAATAATATTTTTTTTATTATTTATTGACATCAAATTTAAATTAATATGTTGATAAGTTTTTTTTTAAATAATTGTAAGAAAATGGGCATGAGCGTATGACGTTTTTGTTTTTGAAATTAATATTGTTGGTATCTTTTTTCTATTCTCAATTTTCTTTTTCAAAATATTATAGAAAAATATTTTACATAATAAAATAGTTTTTCTTTTGGTTTGATCAACGTGATAAATCATCCAACTAGTTTTTATTTTTTTTAGATTGAAGAAGCTTTTTTTTTTTCAATTTAGTTTAAACAGACTTTCCTCTCTACTAGAGATGAACACTATCTAAAAAACAACTTGAAAATGAAAAATTCAGAAAATTACTCAACAACTTTTTGGATAATTCAAGTAATTAATACTATAAAAAAATTTGACTAACTCAAATTACCTAAATTATAGTTTTTATTATAATGGGCCTGTAAGTTTCTTTAAATCTAATTTTGGCTCCAAGCTCTTGATCAATCCTTTCTCTATGCTTTCTACCTTAATTTTAAATGTTTGGTATATTAATTTTTTTAAAATGGTAAAAAGAATTCGGGTTTTGCTTGGGCGAAAAAAAAAATCTGTAAAAAGAAAATATTTTAGATAGTTATTAGTCGAAACGAGAAATTTTCATTCAAATTTAATCCTTAATTAAATGCTAAAATGCATTACAAGATAATGAAATAAAACCTAAAAGAATATTATTAAATTACCACACGTTAATGAAGGAGGAGGAGGTAGAGAAAAACTAAAATCATAAAGTTACTTGATCTATTTTTACTTATAAAATATACCACAAATATATATTATCTAATCATTAGATTATCCTAAAAAATGACATGCTTGTTATCCACGAATTTTACCAAGATTATACTATTGCCATATATACAACTTGTTTATCGGACAAGTTGCAAGTATGAATGCTTGAAAAATTAGCCATGGGTGACCATGAGAAGGAGAAGGTAGAAGGAAGAACGAAATGGAGAAGAGGCAGCTAGCACTCCTCAATTGACAATTAAGGCAAGAGAAGAATGTGGTAAACAAAAAAAAAAGAAAACAATTCCAAGTAAAATCCAATAAAAGAGAATCAGTAGGCAATAATTAAAACAGGAAAGGAAAAGATTAAACAAATTAATTTCTTTCATCTTGAGTGATGTAATCATTGGGTATTTTAGTGTTTCTCATGACAAGTTAACATGGACACTAGCATTCTTGGTGGCTCTACAGATGGGGCAAGTATGGAGACTTGATCCACAAACAGTACACAAGCACAGATGCCTACAAGGCAACAGCAACACACATGACTCTTCCTTGTTACAATTCCTGCACATCCAACTACCTGCTCCTGTACCTTTATTATCCTGCGCCCCATTGGCTAACGTGCATCTCTCCGCCACTCTTTCTTCCCATCCATCGTCGCCAACAGGTCCATCACCACCGCTGCTGCCACAGCCTGATTGCGCATCGTCCATTAATGCTGCTGCCTGATCTTCTAATCCTGCACCAAGGGTGCGTTCTTCGTTAACCTGGGCTGCGAGGACTTGTTCAAGATTGGAACGTAGAGCATTGGCTGTTGCTTCATTGGATTGTGCTAGGTCTCTCCATATTTGATTCTCCATGCATAAAGACTTGACTCTCTCTTCAAGGGCCCAATTTAATTTGCCTATCTTTTCGATTTCTTCTTCTTTTGCTCTTAGTCGCTTCATCATTCCTGTCTCTAATGCCTCGAGTAACCTTCTTGCTTGCCTCTTCCTTTTCTCTTCTATCTCCATCCTTACTTTCTCCATCTAAACAAACAACCAAAAACATTAAAAATCAATATCATTCCATAAATAGGACAATGCGATATGCTAATCATTGCAAAAAAAAAAGACTTAACAGAATTATGAATTTAATGAAGTGATGGACTTACATGTTGAGAAATAAGGCAATCTGTGTCTAATTGCTGTTGTTGGATCTGAAAAGAGAGGTCCTGACCAAGAAAGGAGAAGGGAGTGCAAGTCTTAGCGGACTGCGCTGGAATTGGATATGAGAGGAGAGGATTGATGGAGTCTCTTGGGCGCTTCCTCTGTACGGGGAGATTGTAAGTGAGACCACTTTCTGATTTGATTTGCGTTTTATGAGGGATTGAATCAGTGATCACAGAGCTATACATAGGAAGCACTGTCTCTGCTGTTGTAGTTCCTGATAATGGCACACCATATCCCATCTGGTTGTTGTACATATATGTATCTGCTTCAATGGGGTTCATCATCATTTCTCTGCAAATTCACCACCAAAAACAACATTAGACGGCTAAAAACTCATGAAAAGAAGAGCAAGCCAAAGGGGCAGCAATAGTGCAACACCAACCTGTTGCTTAAGAGTTGAGGAGGGAAGAGATTGAGGTGCCTGGCTTCAACGGCCATATGATGGTGTTGAGAGATTTGCTTGCTTTCCCTGCTCTATATAAAAAAGGCAGAGTCTTTCTATGTAATCAGTTTTGGTTTCTTGTTCTTTTTGGCTAGAGGGTTGGTTTGTAGGAAGTTTTGTTTTGGTTGGTTTTTAGCGAGGAGAAGGAGAGGACACCAAGACAGAGAGGGATGGATGGGAAAGAAATGAGCAAATGGGCATGCAATAGAGGTGGGAAGGCTGTATGGTGGGGTTTATTTAGGGTTTGGTTTGGTCTAGAGAGAGAGAGAGAGAGAGAGAGGTAGAGAATCGAAGAGATAAAAAAGAATCAAATCCACACTCTAATCTATTGCGTTTCTAGAGGTCTAGAAAGAGAGAGAGATTTATAGTGAGAGATTAGATTAGATTTGTTTTTGTTGGTTTTGGTTCTCTTGTCCATTTTAGGATTCGGTTACTATGAAAAGAAAATAGATAAAAAAAAATAAAAAACCCATTCTCCTACTCGACTCCAATAGAGGTCATGGTCAATCCACTTTTCCAGCAATTTACCAGGGGTAATTCCGGAGTATTATCCGGTATTTACTAATACCAGAGATATTGGTGTTATTCTTTTTTTACTATTTCTCCTTTATCATTTTGTGTGGTTGAAAAAGAAAATCTCAAAAAAAAAAAAAACCATAACTATATGGGTATTTGTTATTTAGTTTCCAAGATTTTTTTTACTTTCAATTGAGTCCTTAAGTTTGATTAGTTTTAAGGTTAAAGAGATAAATATAAAAGAAATAGAAAAATATTTGGTTGGAAAGATAAATATATGTTTTTATTATTTTTATTTTTTATTTAACAGTAGACTGTGTACCCTTCTTATCACAAATCCTGGAAGCCTAATTAACAAAAAACACATCTTGAGGACTCAATAGAGATCTGGGTTATAGATTGAGGACTAGTTTGAGGTTTACCCTTAACAATAAAGCAAAAAATGGTGAGCTGTGGAGATTTTAATACACTCCTGCAACACGCATCTGGGCATCTGCCACGTAACTAGCCGACTGAGCCTGCGAGGTAGGAAGAAAGCAGGGCCCATGAAATACACGAGTGGGGCACAGTTTAAGGAGGGTCCATTTCCCACGAGAGAAAGGAAAGAGACAAAAAAAAGAAAGAGAGTGGGACCATGCATGAGTGCCAGCTTGGCATTAGCGGGACCCAATGAGAGTATTGTATTTTTGTCAAAAAAGAGGGGAGCTTTAATGAGCGGCCGGTGTGTGGTGGGGACGAACGTTAGGGGTACGTACGGTGTTTACACAGAAGCCAAGACGGTGTCCTTTGGCAGTTTCTTTTCTTTGTTTTAATGAATTTTTTTTTAATTTTTTCTGATAATATTGATTTTTTTTATGGCATAGATTTTTAAGACATGATGTTTAAATTCATGCGGGTCGCATGGGAAACGTTGGCCAAGATTTGGCAGTGTCTGCCATGATGACCACGTTGTTGTTGTTCGGACACTTAATGGAGTTGCTTGTTTTGTTTTGTTTACCAGCTGGTTTTACCATATAGTTTATTGAATCTTGATGATGATGCGACGACGATCACCATTTGACCCAGATTTCTTATCTTGGATGATTTGTTTCCAATCTTGGAGTCCCACAAAATCAATGATCTTGCGTGCCATGTACTCACGAGAATCACCACATCAATGTGTTAGAAATGAGATGTAAATCTTACCTAAGTTGTTCATGGGAACAGTTTTTCAAGACAATCTCTGCAGAATGAAGGAGAACATGCTTTGGAAAATTCTCAAAAAATGATTTGGAGAAGAACTTCTGGGGAAGTTTTTCTTTGTTCAATCTAATATCATTTATCATCTTTTGATATATGATATCGGGAAAATTCATATTATTTTTTATATCTTGAGCTACATTCATCATTTTTTAATATAAAATATAAGAGGTTTATGTTTTTATTTCTATCTATCCCATGTTACATTATAATTATTAAATTTAGCATAACTTTGAAAAATCCATGAATCCAAGACTTCAAATATAATTCGGATTAGATCTTAATTTTAATTTTAATATTGAAATGATCCAATCTAATAAACTTATGAGTTAATCCATTTTCTAGTTGATGAAGTGAACTTTAGTCTTTTTCTAGTTGATGAAGTGAAATTTAGTCTTGATCAAATTAAAATTAAAAAAATATTATTTTTATAAAAAAACTAAAATTATATTATTTTAAAAAAATTTATAGATCTTGATTTACCCGATAACTTGTGAAAACTTGTGAATTGATACAACAACCCAACAATTCAAACCTTATATAAGTGTGGGCTAGATTATGAGAAATGTGTTTTATATGATTCCTAATATAAACAATTCTTTTTTTCTACTCGTTAATAAAAAAAGAATTTAATTTCAAAATAAAAGAAATATTTTTCATCACCAGTGATGAATGCTACACGATAATCAATATTACATGATCGAATTATATGTAATTAAGGATGTCAAACCTGAGTATTCCTTAGAAATACAGAGAAGACAAGTACCGATGGAAAAAAGATTCCCTCCATTCATGGGCGTATAGGCCACATGGTTTCTATTTTATATGGAATCATCCTTATCATGATAGATCGGCAGCTGGACATTTACATATGCTTCACACTCAAGGCCAATTCTTTATGAATTTGTTATAACAACAATGATCGTCAATTATAATCGAAAATAATTTTGAAATTTGACATCAACGAATACGTTCAAGTGGAAGAATTTATCTGCTAGCTTCTAACTAAATGCAAGTGTGATGCATGCACATAGTTCCAAAGTCGGCAATCGATTTGTATGATCTTCATGTCTTGACCAAATTATCTGCTGGTAAATGTTGAAGGCATAAACAACTACGTACTATGTTTCCAAATATGTTTCATAGGACTTTGCAGTTGTTTTCTGCCATCGTATGCCGGCAAGGAGCAAGTCAATTTCGAGGAAATATGGGCAGATATGATCATGAACAATGGCAAGGTCGAAAATTCTTGGACGAAATGTATGATTTGATAATTCTATGTACTCTAAATTAGAATATAGTGTGTGTCCCTTTTGACTGTCTTAGCAATCAGTGGCCACAGAACAAACTTTTCAATTCTTCGATCCATGATCAACGAAATGAAATTCGTGTTTGATTTGCATGCACAATTTTCTCAGTCAGGACTTCGGGTTTCTTCCACATCTAGGGCCTACTTTCATGGAATTGAATTCTATTTCAATTTGACACTAGCACCTTGACCAAAGATGTTGCTTGACAAGGCATGCATGCAATCAAATATTCTCTAACTAATTGCAAGTTTTCAAGATCATGACCTAAAATTTAGTTGAATAATTCATCTTTGATTAGATGAAATTTCAACTATCTAGAGTTTGTTGCTGTGTAGTGTTTTCTTCCATAAATTTAAGTCGGGAGGGACCATGAGAGATTAACGTACGTAGTTCACAATATTTGACAACTTGCTTGCTTTGGCAAAGGCTAAAAGTAGGGCAATGGTTTTCGAGGGACCAGGCAATATCGCTAAATAGTCAACAACTAATCTGTAAAACAACACGGTTAAGCAATGAATCAAGTTTATCGAATCCATTCACATTTCTCAACTCAAAATTTCCATGAATTCAACTAAAAACAACACGGAGAGTCCCATCCATTCTATGGTCAAGAAACTTATTTTTTTTAAAATAAAATAATTTTTCTTTTGTTAATAGTGGGTATTTGAGTCAATTTATGTGTATCTCAATTAATTCTTTGAAATTATAAAGTTAATTTTAAAGTTTGTAATACTCAAACGAATGATATTTGAAAAGTAAATCTAAAAATAGATAAATTTAATTATAAATTTTAAAATTTAAATAGGATAATTAATGTGTGTGTGGTGGTATTGGTGGAGGTGATTAATTGTCGAAGAATTTCACAAAAAAGAGCAGTTGTTACTCGTCTCTCGTTGATAACTCCATCGTGCCATGCCCTCCACGGCTACTCTTGTTTAGATGGTATCACAATAAATAGACATTCAGCCGGACCATTCTTTAATACATATAGATTCGAGCTTGTGTTTAATTATTTGAGGCATAACGACACGAATATGGCGATTTTAAACACTAGGCAGTAGAATATTCGACATGATGTTAATCTCTAAGAAGTCTCCTATCAAGTGATTGAAGGAGAAATGATTTACATGTTTTCATATCTTAGAAGTTGTATTTAATTTATTATTATATATTCAAGTTTACGTAATTCGTTTTTATAAAGTTATTGTACCTCTAATATATATATATGTCATCATATTTTTGTTTTCAAAACTAACACGTCACGTAATTTGTATATTATCAACTCCAGATTTTATATGCCTAAAGTACCTGTCACTAAAAGATATAAAATAAGAGAAGAAAATATAGTAGTTTAACCTAAGGTTCGATAAAGAAGAATTTAATACTTAATTTTAATAACCTACACGCAAAAACTATTTCACATATGATAAGTTTTGAAATACAAAATCCAGCATTTCTTCTTCATTTTATTTTATATTTTTTAGTCAGAGGTGATTCGAATATATATAATTTAAACTTGGATATATGCAAGTCACATGATGTATTTTCATAAGTTTTTGATATGGTCAAAATCATACTGAAAGGTAAATATATATAAAAATAATCTATAAGGATAAATTGAATTTATTTAGTTAAACATATATAGTAAGAGGATTGATTGGATACAGTTTGTAGATATATTTAGCCATATCTCCTTAATTAAAATCTCAAGCAATTTCTTGTTTACTTAATCCCCGTGCTGATCTAACCCCTTTGTATATTTTTTTTGATGGGGCAAGAATAAGCAGATTAGCTTCATTTGAGGGAACAAAACGACAAGCAATTAAACACTTGGTTATAACTGTAGAATCACTTGGCAATAGTTAATTACACTGCCAACTAAGGTAGACCACATACAGTTTGATACTACTCAATATATATATTCCTTGTCTACGGACCACTTGAGGAGGCATAATCCTTGATTACTAATAATTAAACCTGTTTAGTCGTTTCAATATACTAATACTGTCTTGATATCATATGTCCACATGGGTAACATCATTAAACTAGTGCCTGCTCACAAGATAAAACGCCTCTTGAGGCAGGCCGTACAGACACAGCAAGGCCTTGCTGCTTTGTATTGGTATTTCACTAATCATTATATAATGCTTGAACGAGTAGCCTTCATTAAGCTAAGGGCACCCTTTTTCTTTTTATATATATATATATATATGTGGTAGACATTAATGAAGATTGAGGAGTAGTCAATTTCCTTTTGATGAACTTGCAATTGGTGCTATATACTGAAAAAACTTTGAGTGGAAAGGACTCTAAGAACATATAGGTTGGACCATACTTTTCCCATATTCCCAAATATTTATAATTCTTGCGTAAAGTCTATAAGCTAAGCTATAGTGAAGTTCAAGAACAATCTGACACAATAAACTAAGAAACTCGAGTTCAATAATTGTTAAACCATCTTGAAACTTCGTAAATTATAAAGGGAAAAGGAAGAAAGTAATGGAGAAAAGCAAGCCCACAATAAGAAGATTAGATAAAGTAGATAGATAGATGTATGGATGGATGGATGTTATATTCACCTTCCTTCACCTTTCCTTTTCGTTCTACCTCCATTATTGCATGCTTCAAGCCAACCCATATATCAACTATACACTTTCGTTTAACCACCACCGAAATTAAAAACGAAAAAGCAAAGTGAAAAAACAAAAGTTGGGGGGAAAAGTAGCTAAGATAATGGGTCACAACCCATTTTACATTTTGATGGTTGGAAAAAGAAAACAAGAAACTATATTGGACGGTTATGATGGCCTAATGCATGTTGTCATGATAAATTAGGACAGTAGTAGAATATAGTAAGAAAAAAGGGAATTGGTGAAGATGTAAGGGGTATCATGTGTGTTTGTTCTTTCCCTCTTTTTAGGGCAAATGTATTGCATCTTGACTCAGTTTGTTCTTCATGTAGTTTCTCTCTTTCCTTTCTCTCTTCTTCTATTCAACTTAAAGTAGTAGTTTTATTATTCTAGATGTGATCTCTCCACTCCTTTTTAACCCTCGCACATTATGAGAATCTCATTTTCTCTCTCACACTCACGTACACTCGTATATAGCTTTGTTTTTGCCTTTTGGGAATCTCATTCATCACCCCACAAACACACAAAACCAACCCTCTGAACATGTTAGCCTCACTACTGATCTTCTCTCTGTAAATGTATTTGTGTGTGTGTATATTTCAGAAGAGAGAGACCTTGTGCTTGATAATTGATTAGATCGGAGTTTTTCTTAAGAAGCAAAAGCATCAACTTTTCTCTTTTTTTATTTGCTGTGGCTGCCAGAGTTTGGTTGTGATGGCAATGTACTGTTATGTTTCCTGCTAGGGTCAGTTGGACTATCATTATTTCTTGTATTGGAAACATACCTTACCTCTTCTCTTAAGGATACTTACAAAAGGGCTAGCTTTGTCTCTCTGCTTGAAATTTGACCGTTAAGTTAGGACTAGCTAGAAAATGTGAGAGGGACACATACAAGTATGCATTGATCATGGATATGTGTGGACCCAATTGGTAAAGAGTGTGTAGGTACATGATTCTCTCTATCTTTACTCTTGTATTACATTTAAATTATTCACCTCCAAAAATCTCCAAGCTTTTTATATAAAAAAGTAATCGAAGGAAATGTGACTTCACTGTCAGGAAATTGAATGAGACATGTAAAGAAAGAAAGAAAGATGAGGAGGAGACATCAATAGGACTAGTTGGGTTGAATATGGTGTCTGCAAGTGATCATAGAATTCTACACATTTCTCAATGCACTTTTCTCTTGTGATTTTTCCCTTTCTTTCTCTTTTGTTTTCCTCTTGTTTGGTTAGCCTGCTCCTGTTTTCAGCCTTTATGTTTCCATGTGCTCCCATATGCCTTCTCATCAGACATGGACAAATCAATGCACATTCATTTTCTACATGCTTGTTTGATTGGAAGAATTAAGATGCTTGTTTCAACAAAACTCCACACAGGTAGCCATTAATGAGACCTGAAATCTAGAAGGACAAGATTGTTATTACAGCGCAGTGCATGGAGGGTGTACTCTTGTCCTTTCCCTTTTTTTTCCCACTAGTTCCATACAAAGGTTGTGATTACTAATGCAAACATTAGTAATTTCTTGTTAAAATATAGAGGAGGAGCATTAACTATCAAGAAAGAAATTAGATGAGCATTAAATTGCTTTGCCGGTCTGCATCCAAGAGCTTGCTGCCGCATAAGATTTGGGAGACTCGTGACTTCCTATCCCATTTGAAAGACAGTGCGATGACTCTAGTACGGGTGGGCCGAATTGCAAAATTGTTTCGTAGACGTGCTTCCTTCTTTACATTATGATGGTTAAGAGTTGTTGAGTGACATTAAAAATTCAATTCTATTCTCATGATCAGACCTACCATTCTGCCATAGTCTTGAGAGTTTGATGGCTGGCTTGAGGTCGACAACTATGGTAGTTGGCTGATAGCATGGCATGGGGCATCGTTATTTATTTTTCCCCAGAACAAGCTTCAAAAGCTCGGAAGACCCAAGAGTTTAGCATCGACTTGATAGCCCAAAAGATTAGGATGTAGCGGCGGTCCATTTGGATACAAGTATATAGTACAAACCAGGGACTAAGCTACTTAGTATTCCAAAGAGTTACAATTCAGCCCAGCCCAACTTACCTAGGAGGAAGCTTACATTTCCATTGAGTGAATGAAATATCCTAGAACAATAACTAGTTTCTGTCCTATGATGTGATTTGGGTAAGATAAAAATTATTATCTTTTTACTTAATAATATTATAACAAAATTAAATTAAAAAGATCAATTCAAAATTAATTAAATATCAAAAAATAAAATTACAAGAAAAAAAAGCTCTTGGAAGAGAAAAATTTGAAGATGAAATTCAAAACAAAAGAAGAAACTATTTAACATTATTTTTTAACTCAACTCAAGGGGTTAATCTTAAAATTTCTTGACCCGACTCTTTACATAACACATGATTAAAATTAATCTGCATGAGAGTTGTTTTTATATAACTTAGTTGACTTAACGTGTTAAAAAACATCTTAAATGACTATTAAAAAATAATTTTGACTTTATAAAAAAAATATTTTAAAAAATTCAAGATAATTTTTTTTTTAATATTGAGATAAAAATATATTAGAATAACTTGGATTTTGTGACATAACTCGATAATCCTGAAACCCAGATCATAGACTTCATTAGATTTAAAAAATTTATTTTTTAAAACTACTTTTTATGTAATGATATGATAAATTGTTTTTACAAAATTGAGCATCAATCACATATCAAGATGTTTGTTTAAAATTATAATAATATCATATAAAATAAATTAAAATAAATTATGATGACCAATTAAAATTAATAAAATATAAAAAGATGAAATTAAAATAAAAAAATCCAAAAAAAAATTAATTAAAAAAAACAAAATTGGAAGATATAATTAAAAAAAAAGAAGAGGTCCATCTTATATGAATAATGAGGTGGGAAAACCGTCTATCGTTTTTTTTAGTAGTCAACAACTTTTTTAGCATAGTAAATTTCTAATTAAATTGTAAACTTTATCTCATAGAATCACAAATCAAAAGGGGAAAAATGTCTAAGGATAAATTTGTAAAAAAAAAAAGAAGAAGAAGAAAAGGGGGCCCACCTCTGATGAACAGTGAAGTACACGGGGATAACCTCAACTTTTTTAGTATAGTAGTTTACAACTTTTTAGTATATTAGTTAATCTCTAATTAAGTGGAAAATTTTATCTCATATAATCATGTAAAAAAAAATATCAAATCAAAAAAGAAAAAAAGTCTAAAGTCCAATTTGTAAAAAAAGAAAAACATGAAGAAAAAAAACACCAAATAAAAAAGAGATAAAAATATATAAAAAAAAGAAAAAAGAAAAAATGGAAAAAAGGTGGCGATCATCACATAATCCAAGTTTTTTAGTTTGTTTAGGTATTTGTTTTTTATCAATGAAATAATGTATTGTAATTTTAATTTATACCAATATTTCAAAGAAATAAATAAAATCTACAGCTAAGAAATTGAGTCGAACTACATAGTTAACATACACAACCAGTTTAAAGCTTAAGAGCTTAATTTATAAAGCAATTTTATACATGGAAAATGTCAATTGTCATTCAATATTTATGGTGGTTGGTTGCGCATCATCTAACCCATATATATAAACTGATAAAAACAACTCAGCGTTCATCATCCAGTTTTTATTTTATTAACAATGTTATTTTATATTTAAATGTTTAAGAAATACATAAAACTATTACAAGCTCCATAAAAAGAATAACTTAGTCTTGCTCTAGCTTACTTTATAAACACGAATATATATTGTAAGGAAAAAAGCAAAGTATGTTTAATGTTAAATCCAGCAGTCCAATTCTGGATTCTATTTCATCATCCAGAAACTCTCCATCCCCCTCCACTGTTTTCTTGTATGATTCTATTATGGCTAGCAGTTCTTGACAAGAGGAACACAAGGGACTTTCCTAGTAGGAGGGAAATCACAGATGAGTCCGCGCTATGCTCTCTTTGTTCTTCTAAGCATGAAACGATAGTTCATCTGCCTTTGCCTTGTAATTATGTATGGGCAACCTTATAATAAGTGTATACTTTTATGGTTGCCCGGCAAGGAATTTAATCTCAGTAGATGCACAAATTGACCCAAAAATACTTTACTGTAAAAATAAATAAATTACATATGGGTTTCATGATATTGGGTGATGGCTTGGAGTGGATGATTCCCAGTGCTGTTGATTTTTTTTTTTTTTTGTGAAGGGAATGATGCAAAGGGTTAGGTTTTTAGTTAGCCTGGCGCCTAGCAAGAACTAATTGTGTTTTCAATGGTATAAATCTTAAGTGGGACAACATTTTTAACCTCATCTTTCATTGGGAAAAATATTTTGATATTCACTTTATATATTCAGCAACTGAACTTATAACCTGTAGCTTAGAATTAGGGATTCAGAGGTGCTGCAATCCTATTAAAACAGACCCTTTCTACGTACCATGAATAGAACCGAATCATGGAGTTTTGAACTGAAACCGGGTAGATGAAGACCCGAGTTCAACACTATATTAGTGAGGTTTGATGGCATAATTTTACCCTTTTTTAAATATTAATATTTGTTTTTAGTATGATTAATAAAACAAATCCAATCTGAGTTTGATGTAACACATTATAAAATCACATTCTAAAAAATTACTCACTCATTAATTAGTTATCAAATCAATAATTTCTAATTTTGACTTGTAAAAAGAGATATTTACCATGCATTTGAACATCTTGGTTTCTATATTAAAATCATGTTCTTGCCTTCTCTCTTTGTATTTTTTGTAACGTTTATGCTTTGCTTTTATGAATATCAAGTTTATATCTTTCATTTCCTTTCATTTACTTAGTTAACTTTTATCTTATTTATGTTCTTATTTTGTTTATTTATTTTTGTTTCTTTCATTATGTCTAGCTAAGTTTATTATGTCAAGGTGAAAAGGTTACACTAATGGTGTAACAATAAGTATAGTGTAAACTTAATATGAATTTTAATGTTTGATACTAACATATTTTGTATTTATTATCTTGTTCACTCTTTAATACTTTGTTTGTTAAATGACTAATCTTGATTTATGTTGTATAACACTTGGTACAACAAATACTTGGCACTTTCATAGCCCATACTGTATGGTATAACCGACACTTGAGCTATGAAAGGAACTTGATTTGTTGTTACTTATAATTTGTATAATTAACCTCTTTGTGGTTCGATCTCGGTCTTGCCGGGTTATTTATTACTTCGACACTCCTGCGCTTGAAAGAAGACATCAATCTTTTAGTCATGTCATGTCAAAGCTAGATCATTGCAATATAAGTGATCCTTCATCATTGTTTTCCATATAAAATAATTAGAGGAAGTGAGCTTTATCATGTCCAAATCTTCCTTTTCCATTTTAACTGCACAAGAAATTCAATATACATAACCAATGCTCTGATACCACTTTATTGGGAAAACTAGAAACAAATAATCGGATACTAATCTGGCCAAATCAATTCATAATTCACAAGTTCCAATTCTTTTTTCTCTTTGTGCAATCAAAATCAGGATTAAATAATAAACAAATATAAAGCAACAATCATATAAATCAACACTATCCTAAGTGGAGTCGTCATTCTGTTGCACGTGTGCGGTGTGTGTCATAACAATCATCCTTCTAGATCGAGAATGAAAATGACAAGGAATTCTTGTCCTTTATCAATAAAAAGAAGAAATAGGAGTTATCACTTACTATTTTGGTCACTAGAAACCCTAATTGGTCTTAGTATTGGTTTAAAGGGATTGCTTAAAGGAAATGTATTAACACCCTTAATAAACCCTGCCTAAAGTAAGTTGCATTGTTTAGTTGTTTGATATAAACTAAGGTATTATTGTATTTTCTAATCATTGGTCATTCTAGGGTTTAAGAAAGTCCTTCTCAATAAAGATGTTCTTATCTTATTAGGTTAAAAACATAACTGTTCTAATGTCAATATAAAACAAAAGAAACTAACTTTTTATTTAATATTAGAAATATATCTTACATATAAGTTCATAATCTTGGATACTAACTGAAAACAATTTTTTTGGTTTTTTAAAATATAGGTTAAGTTCTCATGACTTTAATAAACTGATTATTAAATCTAAAAATACATGTAAATACATATTTTTTAACATTTTTGTATGGAAATACGATATGATTTTTTTATACTTTTGACTTGATCGTATGCACACCTATAAAACATATTTTTGTATTTTATTTTTTTTGAAGTGAGAAAATTTCTAGACAATTGTTTTGGAATTTCTTGAAGTTTTAACGAAAAGTAAGCACTTCGATGTCAGGTCAATATTTTACAGTATAAGTTCACGACCTTGATATGAAATATAAAATTAAGGAAAACATTTGAGAAGCCCATAAATAAATTTAAAATGGTCAATGAATGTTTTTAGAGTTTTCTAAGATTTTTTAAGGACTTGTTTGGCCATATTATAAAATAAAAGCAAGTTTAACTCTAAATGAAAGACATAAGAGTATGTTTATCAAACATACCCTTAACTGGTTAGGCTTACCAAAGACCCTACAAAACCTTTTTCATTTTTTTAGGAGAGGGTTTGACCCAGCCTATAGCTATATGGGTTGAAAGGCCAACTCAAGGCCACCTGCTTGGTTGCTAGGTTGAACAGCCTAGTAATTAAGTGAATTGTTTTGCTTGCTACAGAATATGAAGTAATCATGTTCTACATGCAAAAAAAGTTACAAAAGCAAAAAAAAATATTTAATAAAGAAAAAGAAGATTACTTAATTTAGGGCTAATCATGTTGTTGGCATTAGAAACAAAAGACAATTTCTAAACAGTAGGAGGTGGAAACATCTAGTTCAACTAGTTGTTGGGGTAGCTCACAATGTTGTGTTGCTATTATGAAGTGGTAGAAACAACTAGTACCACTAGTTATTGGGGTGGCTCAGAGTGGTGTTGTTGTTTTTGGTAAAGGAGAACTCACTATTACTATTGTTGAGTGGTGAAAATAGTTGGTACCATTAGTTGTTGGGGTGGCTCACATTCATGTTATTGCTACTAGTGAGGGAGAGGGAAGGATTGTAAGGTTGCCGAGAAGTTTATCCTTTTCTCTGGGTAAAACCAAAAGGTTCTCTTCATTTTTTTTTTCTTTCTTTGTTTTTATCTCTTTGCCTTCTTCTTTTTTTTTTTTCATTTTCTCTCCTTCTTTTTTCTTTTTTTTTTTGTCCTTCTAATAAAGGGGTATTTATAGGGACAATGAGGAGATTGGACCACCCTATTATTGTCCAAAGCATGTCGAAGGATAAAGTGGCTGGGTAAGATAAAGTGGCTGGGTGACCACTGTGTAGTAGCTCCAAGAATGTCTGCAAGACCTGTTTTCTCTACTCAGCTCAAGTATAGTGGCAAGCCATGAGAGGGATGCGGGTTGTGTCATAGTGTGGGAACATAAAGGAGAGAAAGGGAGCTTAAGCATGCTGCAAAGAAGGGGGGGATAAAACCCTCCTCCCCCGCTTTATAACCAGTCTAGACGAAGAAGGTATACAATGTCATTAAAACAACATTGATTCATTCTTTTTTTTTTTAAGTACTAATAAAAAAAACAACATTGTTTCACACAAAATATACCATTTTATTTAAGTGAAACGATATCTTTTTAGTGTTTAAAGAACAAAATATCCTTTAGAATCCATATCTCTAAATTAGTCCTTAATTTTAAATTAATCAATCAGGTCCTTGATTAAGATTTTGATTTTAAGAATCAATTCAATTTCATTCTTGTCAAGCTCAAATAGCAACCTTAAAGTTGGCTATCTTTCTCACTTTGATCCTTGGTTTTGAAATTATGTATTTTGATCCTCAATTGACCATCAAACTTTTTATTTTTTCAATTTGGCCACTAATTCGATCAATTTTAGTCCCTATGTTCATGTCTCTTTTTCAATTTGATCCTTCATTTTGGATTTCTTCAATCAACTTTCTAATTGTCCATTACACTTTAATATTTTTAGATTTGAGCAAATTAACTCTTACAAATTGTGATTTGGCCCCTAAACTTTAATTTCTTCTACCTAAAGCATAAATTGACTTAAAAATTATTATTTTTTCTATTTAGCCCTTAATAAATTTAATTAAACCTTCAAAAAATCCAATCAAGTCTTTAAATATCCAATTTTGAATTTATCTTCCTCAAATTGAATTTTGTTTTGCCAATAAGTCTTCCATCAATCAAAAATATAATAACAAATTTTAATCTTTATATATTTGATCCTCCTCAACCAATCTTTGCTATTTTCTAGGTGTTGTGGTATCTTTTTCTGACTAATATATTATTTTTAGTTTTCTTCCAACAATTTATAATTTTTTTATTTTGTATGTTCTCTTTTCCCCTTCACTCTCTTTACATGTGGGGACCCTAAAAAATAGGTAACAACATAATTTATGAAGCAACTAAGATTTAATGATTTATTGTGTTAGAAATTAGTAACTTTTAGGAAGAAGTTTTTACTAAATAAAAGGCAACTGCTTGTGCTTGTTTTGTCTAGCTTATCAATCTTGTTGTTATCTATTTTTGAGTTTTTCCATAAAAAATAAAAAAATAATAATACAAAAAATATTCAAAAGGAATAATAATAATAATAATAATAATAATAATAATAATAATAATAATATAAGTGAGAAAAGGATGTTGGAACTCTTATAAAATAGCTAGGAATTGGTTGAGGATGTTTAAAAATACAAGAATTGAAATTTCACATTATATTTTTGACTATGAGAGCCCTGTTGACAAAGAAAATTCAAGTTGAGGAAAAAAAGTCCAAAATCAAATGTTTATGGATTCAATTAAATTTTATTTAAGGTTTAATTGAATTTATGGAGGGTTGGATTGTAAAAAAAATTGATTTTTAAGTTAATTTAGATTTTTATTAGAAGACATTAAAGTTCTGGAGTTCAATTATAATTTTTAAGAGTTGATTTGTTCAAATTAAGGGCTTAATTGTGTAAGTATTGAAGTTTGATGTCCAATTAGTGACTTAATTGAAACAATCCAAAACCAAGGACCAAACCAGGAAAAATGCTAAAATTAAAGGGTTCGATTACAGTTTTTCTAGGGGTTTGATTACAAAATTGCAAAAAACTTTAATGACTAAATCAGAAGAAATCCAAACGGTGTCGTTTCGTTGAAGCATTATTTACTGTCTTCTTAAACATAACAGCTACGGCATTAAAGGTAGGAGATGTTGGCAGTAATCATGGAACCATTTTCAATCAGGAGGCGTTCCTCGTGGTTGATGTTCCTCGCCGCCATGATGTACGTGACTGTTACCGAAAGGATGCTTGTGTTCTCTGGCTATAAAAGCTAGAGGAAGAACCGAGCATAGGGAAGAGAAGAAGAACGAGACAGTAAAGAAAAAAACAGAGAGGTGACAACGGCGAGAGAGGAAAGAAAAAAAACAAAGGGAGAGGGGGGCAAAAGGAAGAGAAAATTGAGGGAGGAAGAGCATAAGAAACTAAAAAAAATAAAAGAGAAAGAGAGAAGGAGAGTCTACACAAGGAAGTAAATGACACAGCACCACTACCGTCTTCACCTCTCTATAACCAGGTATGTGCATTTCCCTTCTCAGTCCCTGCAACAGAAATGATGTATGTTAGTATGTAAGAAAAACAAAAAGAAAACGTGAAAGAGCCAATATATGAAATAAATAGCTCTAATTGCAATGCCCTGTTCTTGCCATTTGAAGGGGGATGTACAGTGGATGGATATTGGGTCACTAGCTTGGGCAAGTGACCAGCCCAGCCATACGGTGTTGGTTAGGTCCCGCTTAACCATATAGGCTGTCTCGGCCTAACCCAAAAAGAAAAAGAACAAAATTTTTCTTGAAAAAATTTATAATTTTTCACAAATATTTTACTGTAAAGATACAAATCCAGTATTGAAATACTTGATTTTTGTCAAAAACATAATTTATTTTTATTTTCATGCATACGACCAAATCTATCTAATATATATATATAATCATATTGTATCTTTATAAAAAAAAAATTTAACATGCATTTTGGTTTGAATAACCAATTTATTACAGTAACAAGAACTGACTAATATTTCAAAAAAATTCTAAAAGAATTATTTTATTTTCTTTTAATATGTGGGGTTACGACCTTATATGTAAGATGTATTTTTTATATTAAATTATTTGTTGACGTTAGAATGGTTAGGTTTTATCCAATAAGATAAGGATTTCTTTATTGAAGATAACTTTTTTTTAAACCATAGACGGACTAATAACTAGAAAACACAACAAGACTTTAAATTTTATCAAATAATAAAACAATGCAACTTACCTTAGGTAGGGCGTATTTGGGGTACTAATACATTTTCTTTACGTAACTAGTCCTCGTACCCGATTTATGAGACTAGTTAGGGTTCCTAGTGACTAAAATATTAGGTGGCGACTCCCATTCTAATTTTTCATCGATAAGAGTCAATAATTTCTCGTCTCTCTATATTTTCCACATAGACATTAGATACATTTTTAGACACATTAGATATGATTTTGAGGGTGGATGTTTTCGCCGCGATGCAGCACACATGCGACAAATCTCTCTAATTTTTAAGGTTGCTACTGGATTAACTTTTAACGCTTGACTTGAGCTGTTTAATAGTTAGGGTTAATTAGATTACTTTTTTTTTTCCTTCTAATTGAGCTATTTAATAGTTAGGGTTAATTAGATTACTTTTTTTTTTCTTCTAATTGACTACAACTAAGAAGATATAGAAAAAATAGTTCTAATTGTGATTATTTAAAGTGTGAATTAATAAATATGTATTGATGATTAGTTGTAAAAGACTCGATGGCGATGTTGACTTAGACTCGATAATTTAATTTGAATGTTTCTTAGTTGTTTTTTAATTATTTTTTTATTATTATCAAACCCCTCATCCATCTTGGTTCACGAATATAAAACAAGACTAGATACTATCTGTGAGAATGATCCTTACTCGCATTACTATTGTTGCACGTGTGCGGCATGGCAGTGATTGTCCACCATTTCAATGTATGTGTAGGATCTATTCTAGCAAATATAGGGAGACAAAGGGATTCTTGTCTTTTATCAGGAATGAAATTAGCCACCTAGTATTTTGATCGGTTACGGACATTGATATGCCCTACCTAAGATAAGTTACATTGTTTTACTATTTGATATATGCTGCAAGTTTATTGTATTTGTAATTATTACTATTTATGGTTTAAGAAAACATCTTCTCGGTAATGAGATTCTTGTAATATCAAGTAAAACCTAACCGTCCTTACATCAACGAAAAAGCTAATTTTTTAATATCAAAAATACATTTTAGGTATAAATTTATAATCCCTTATACTAAAACAAAACAAATCATTTTTTTTTGGATTTTTTTTAAATATTGGCTAAGTTCTTGTGACTTTAATAAGCTAGTTATTAAAGACAAAATGCATGTTAAAAATTTTATTTTATGAAAATACACATGTTTCACAATAAAAGGACCGCTCCATCTTGATCTTAATTTTCCAGGAAATAAATGCAGTCGAGAATTATAAAGCAAGACTTTTTGACCAACATTGAAGGTTTTTCTCTATATTTTCTTGTCATGAAACTCTTTAATTCTTGCTTTATGAATTCTTGAATTTTCATATGCATCATTTCTTATTTCCTCAAGCTCATTTATTTGTAATTTTCGCAGTTGACTAGCATCATCCAGATTTGAATTGAAAGATTTAATAGCCCAATAAGCTTTATGTTCAAGTTCCACAGGCAAGTGACAAGGTTTTCCATAGACTAGTCTATAAGGTGACATACCTAATGATGTTTTATAAGCAGTTCGATAAGCCCAAAGTGCATCATTAAGTCTTAAAGACCAGTCTTTCCTATTAGGGTTCACTATCTTTCTTATTAGGGTTCACTATTTTCTCCAAAATATGTTTGATCTCCCTATTAGCAAGCTCTACTTGTCCACTTGTTTGAGGGTGATAAGGGGTGGCAACTTTGTGTGTGATTTCATATTTTTTCATTAAAGACTCACATGACTTGTTGCAGAAATGTGTTCCACCATCACTTATTATGGCTCGAGGGACTCCAAATCGACTCAAAATATTTTCTTTCAAAAACTTTATTACTGTTTTGTGATCATTGTTTCGACTTGGAATTGCCTCTATCCATTTTGAAACATAATCTACTGCGACTAATATGTATAAGAAACCAAATGATGGAGGGAATGGGCCCATGAAATCTATACCCCAACAATCAAAGATCTCAATGACAATAATAGGGTTTAAAGGCATCATGTGACGTTTTGAAATAGATCCCAACTTTTGATAATTTTCACAAGACTTGCAGAATGCATGTGAGTCTTTGAACATAGTGGGCCAGTAAAATCTACTTTGTAAGATTTTTGCAGTTGTCTTTCTTGATGAGAAATGGCCCCCACATGCCTCAGAATGACAAAATTTAATGACACTACTTACCTCATTGTCAGGAATGCATCTTCGAAATATTTGATTAGGACAATATTTGAATAAATAAGGATCATCCCAATAAAAGTTCTTCACTTCGTTCAAGAACTTTCTTTTATCTTGGGTACTCCAATGAGCTGACAATTGTCCTGAAACAAGAAAATTGACAATATTAGCAAACCAAGGCATTGTAGAGATAGAAAGTAGAGATTCATCGGGAAAGTAGTCATCGATTGGTGTGATGTCAGTTTTCGAATCTGTTGTCAATCTTGACAAGTGATCTGCGACAACATTTTCGCGGCCTTTCTTATCTTTGATTGTGATATCAAATTCTTAAAGTAATAAAATCCACCGCACCAATCTAGCCGTAGAATCTTTCTTAGAAAGAAGATATTTCAATGCTGCATGATCACTAAAAACAACAACAGGTGAGCCTACAAGATAAGATCTGAATTTTTCACATGCAAACACTACTGCAAGTAATTCTTTTTCAGTGGTGGTATAATTCATTTGAGCACTATTTAAAGTTTTACTTGCATAGTAAATTACATAAGGTTTCTTATCTTTTCTTTGTCCCAAAACAGCACCTACGGCATAATCACTAGCATCACACATTATTTCAAAAGGTAATGACCAAATGGGGAGGTTGAATGATAGGAGCACAAGTAAGCAAGTTTTTAAGTTTAACAAAGGCTTCTTCACAATGTTCAGTCCATTCAAAAATAGTATCCTTTGTTAGAAGGTTACTTAAGGGCTTAGATATTACACTAAAATCTTTGATGAACCTTCTATAAAAACCAGCATGTCCCAGGAATGATCTAATATCTTTAAGAGATTTTGGTGTTGGCAAGTTTGCAATTAACTCGATTTTAGATTTGTCAGCCTTAATTCCTTTTGATGAAACAATGTGACCAAGTACAATGCCATTTGTTACCATAAAATGACATTTTTCCCAATTCAACACAAGATTCTTCTTTTCACATCTGGTCAAAACCTTTCCTAAGTTAGTCAAACATTCATCAAATGAATCGCCAAAAACAGAAAAATCATCCATGAAAATCTCAAGAAAATGTTCAACCATATCACTAAATATACTAAGTATGCATCTTTGAAATGTGGCTGGTGCATTACATAATCCAAAAGGCATCCTTCGATATGCAAAAGTACCAAATGGACATGTGAAAGTAGTCTTTTCTTGATCTTCCAATGCAATTTCAATTTGGTTGTAACCCGAATAGCCATCTAGGAAACAATAAAATTCATGACCTGCAACTCTTTCTATAATAAAATTCATGACCCGCAACTCTTTCTAGGATTTGATCCACGAAAGGTAAAGGAAAATGATCTTTTCTAGTCATTAAATTAAGTTTCCTATAGTCAATGCACATGCGCTAACCAGTAACAGTTCTAGTAGGAATTAACTCATTGTTCTCATTTGCTATCACAGTGACTCCAGACTTCTTAGGTACAACTTGGGTAGGACTTACCCATTTGTTATCAGAAATAGGATAAATGATTTCATTATCTAAAAGCTTAATGACTTCATTTTTCACTACTTCTTTCATATTAGGATTTAGCCTTCGTTGCATTTCTCTAGAGGTTTTAGCATTTTCCTCTAAATAAATTCTGTGTGTGCAAATCAAAGGACTAATTCCTTTTATATCAGCTATGGTCCATCCTAATGCATTTTTATGCATTTTCATAGTTTGTAATAACTTACCTTCTTGATGTGCATTAAGTTCGGAAGAGATTATTACCGGAAAAGTTTCATTTTCTCCCAAAAATGAGTATTTGAGATTGGATGGCAAGGGCTTCAAATCAGGTTTTGGTGGTTGAACACTTGAAGGTATGGACTTAATTGATCGTGGTGGCAATTCCTCAATTTGTGGCCTCCAATTACTTGTCTTTGATTCTTTTTGAAAATAAATCATTTCCAAATCATCAGATTCATCAATCTCAATTTCATTGGAAGTGGTTGGAAATTGATCATGAATTAATTTTTCAGTAAAGTCCACTTCCTGTAAATCATTATCATCTCTAGGTTGCTTGCAAATGTTGAAAATATTCATCTCCAATGTCATGTTTCCAAATGATAGCTTCATCAGTCCATTCCTATAATTAATCAATGCGTTAGAGGTTGCAAGAAACGGACGTCCTAAAATAACAGGAAATGAATTACATGTTTCAACAGGTTCTGTGTCCAAGATAATAAAATCCACAAGATAAATGAATTTATCGACTTGTACTAACACATCTTCAATTATTCCTCTAGGCACTTTTATAGATCTATCGGCAAGTAAAAGAGTTATAAAAGTTGGTTTTAACTCACCTAGATTGAGACTCTGAAAAACTGAATATGGAAGTAAATTCACACTAGTACCAAGATCAAGTAAGACTCTTTCAATTTTATGCTCTCCAATAAAGCAGGAAATTATAGGACAACCAGGGTCTTTATATTTCAAAGCATTATTGTTTTGAAGAATAACACTTACTTGTTCGGCTAGAAAGGCTTTCTTTTTCACATTCAGTTTCCTCTTCATAGTTCAGAGATCTTTCAAAAATTTAGCATAGGAAGGAACCCGTTTAATAGCATCCAGCAAAGGTATATTGATCCTTACATGTTTGAAAGTTTCAAAGATTTCAGAGTTGTGATTAACTTTTCTTTGTTTGGTTATGGCTTGAGGAAATGGAAGTGCTGGCGGTGAATCAGTCGTTTCTTTGTAATTTTTAGATTCATCCCCTTCCTTACCCTCAGAGATTGACTCATCATCTTTCTCATAAGGTTTAAGAGAGGGTTTTTCAATAACCTTACCACTGCGCAGAGTAGTGATTGATTTGACTTGATCCATGTGTTGGCTTCTGGAACTACTTGTATTTGCATTGTATTACCCTTTGGGATTTTGTTGCGGTTGAGATGGAAACTTACCTTTCTCTTGGAAACTGAGAGCAGATGTTAATTTTGCAAGAGTATCTTTAAAATCTGTCATGTTTTGAGCAAGTTGAGTATTGATTGTCTCTTGCTTTTCAATGAATGCATCCAATGTTTCCTCAAGATTTCTTCTAAGAGGTGGAGCATAAGGAGGTGTATATCCATGAAAATTTTAGAAATTATGGTGTGCTTGAAATGGTGGTTATGAAGTTTGTGTCTTGTTGTTCTCACTCTTCTAATTGAAATTTGAGTGATTTCTCCAACCAGGGTTGTATGTTTGGGAGTATGGGTTGTGGTTGGCCCTTTGAAAACTATTTAAAGCATGGGCTTGTTCATGGAGACATTCCTTAAAAGAAGGCAAGGTTGGACAATCATTGGTTGAGTGTTTATTTGTTTCACATATTTGACACACAAGGTTTTCAACAGATTTTAATTGACCACTCTTTTTTAATTCTAGTGCCTCAACTTTTCTAGCTAAAGATGCAAACTTGGCTTGAAGGTCATGATCTTCCCTAAGGTTGTACATACCTCCACTAGATGTATGAGATTGAGTTTTACTCGGTGCCTCATAAGTACCCGCGGTGTCCTAATTTTGAGCATTTTCAGCTAACAAGTCTAAGTACTCCATTGCTTCATCAGTGTCTTTATCTTCAAAAGTTCCATTGCACATCAATTCAACCATTTGCCTAT
>NW_011500099.1:0-4193 GCF_000495115.2 Populus euphratica
GATGAGGTTGTAAACCTGACTTTTTCAGGAAGTATTATAATAGACCTTGTTAAGAATGGATACTAAGATGCAGCTCAAGAGTCACTTTAACAAAAGAACTCCTTTACTCTGCCATCCTAGTAACAACAATTATGCACATGCTTTATGAAATGAAAAACAAAATTATTTTTTTTTTATCAACTACTACCCTCTCCCCCCAACCAAAACGAGACATTGTCCTCAATGTTTTAAGGTAGAAAGATATAGTATAGAAGATATCACCTGAAATTACGAACACCGACAAACCTGAAACACACTAAAACAAAAAATAAGAAATAACAAAACACAAATATAAAACCAAGCATGTATATGTACAGGTAGTTGTGATTGTGGCTCACATCTTCCCTTGGTTTTACGTCCAAGAACGGCTTAAACGCCCTCTATGGGTCGGGGATAGGCTTCCCATCCAATTTTCTTAAAAACTGGCAAACAGGGTCTTTTTTAGTCAAATTCCCAAGACTAAGGCGATCATGTTCTTTATGAAATAGTGGCCATAAATCATGAATTGCACGATGCACATCTCCACTAGGATGCGTCTCAAGAGTCAATAAAAGATTATCTAAAGACTCCTTACTCAGGCCATCCTTAATGAATTGTATTTTATCTTCACGGTTTATAGATACCATTCCTAAAGAACGACATTGTGTATTACAAGTCCATCTAGCACATCGATGATAGACTTCTAGTCGTTTTGCACGACGCTTCTTTGCAAAAGTGCTTTTACCTGTTCCAGGCATGTGTGAAATGAAGTTAGAGGACTCACCTGATAATCGGACCTTTGCTTCAATTAACCAGCGAATATCTTCAGGAATTCCATGATTCATTAACAATCTCAATCTTGCACATCTAGCACGGTAAATTTTTGTAATCGCATTCTGAGGTAGAGTAGGAAAATACTTTTTCAATTTTTCAAGATTAGTATCCATTTTCAAATGAGAATTGGAAGAGAGCTTCAAAGAATTGCACAGATATATACACCGATATCAGTTATTGTGGGAAACTGAAAGAACCGACTTAAGTCACGGAGTACCGTTATCCGCCATTTGACTGGGGTGAAAGAAACTTGCAAAAATCACTCAAAAAGAAACACAAAAACAATGTGAGAAAAAAAATAATCAACCTTTATCTACAAAATCATTCAAACTAGTTGATTCATTTTCATTAAGAAAATTATCAAAGTGAGCTTTCAAACGATGTCCATTTTCCTTAAAATCATTGTCATTCATTGAATTCTCAATATCACAGACCCCATAAGGATTGCTCCATCTTAGTCTTAGCTCTCTAGGAAATGCATAGAGTTGAGAATTATAAAACAAAACTTTTTGACCAGTATCAATATTTTGACAATTTTCACAAGTTTTGCAGAATGCATGCGTGTCCTTGAACATGGTGGGCCAATAAAATCCATTTTAAAAGATTTTTGAAATTGTCTTTTTTGACGAGAAACAACTTCCACATGCTTCAGAATGACAAAGTTTAATGACACTACTTACCTCATTGTCGGGAATGAATCTTTGAAATATTTGATCAGGACAATATTTGAATAGGTTAGGGTCATCACAATAAAAGTTCTTCACTTCGTTCAAAAACTTTTCTTTGTCTTGGGTACTCCAATCAGCTGGCAAATCTCCTAAAGAAAGAAAATTGATATTTTTATTATACCAAGGCATTGGACTAAGAGAAAGTAAGGATTCGTTAGGAAAGTAATCATCCATTGGTGTGATGTCAAATGTCGAATCTGTTGTCATTGTTGACAAAAGATTTGCATCAACATTTTTGGTGCTTGTTTCATCCGTGATTTCTTCCTCAGAATAAATCATTTGCAAATCTTCAGTTTCATCCAATTCATTTTTACTTAAAGTAGATTCAAATTGATCATAAACTAATTCATCAATATGATCTACTTCTTGTAAATCATTATCATCTCCAGGTTGCTTGCAAATGTTGAAAATATTCATCTCCAATGTTATGTTTCCAAATGATAGCTTCATCAGTCCATTCTTGTTCGGCTAGAAAGGCTTTCTTTTTCACATTCAGTTTCCTCTTCACAGTGCAGAGATCTTTCAAAAATTTAGCATAGGAAGGAACCTGTTTAATTGCATCCAGCAAAGGTATATTGATCCTTACCTGTTTGAAAATTTCATAAATTTTAGAATTGTGATTGACTTTCCTTTGTTTGGTCATGGCTTGAGGAAATGGAAGTGCTGGTGGTGAATCAGTCGTTTCTTTGCAATTTTCAGATTCATCCCCTTCCTTACCCTCAGAGATTGACTCATCATCTTTCTCATAAGGTTCAAGAGAGGGTTTTTCAATAACCTTACCACTGCGCAGAGTAGTGACTGATTTGACTTGATCCATGTGTTGGCTTCCGGAACTACTTGCATTTGCATTGTATTGCCCTTTGGGATTTTGTTGTGTTTGAGATGGAAACTTACCTTTCTCTTGGAAACTGAGAGCAGATGTTAATTTAGCAAGAGTATCTTTAAAATCTGTCATGTTTTGAGCAAGTTGAGTATTGATTGTCTCTTGCATTTCAATGAATGCATGCAATGTTTTCTCAAGATTTCTTCTAGGAGGTGGAGCATAAGAAGGTGCATATCCATGAGAATTTTGGAAATTATGGTGTGCTTGAAACGGTGGTTGTGAAATTTGTGCATTGTTGTTCTCACTCTTCCAACTGAAATTTGGGTGATTCCTCCAACCAGGGTTGTATGTTTGGGAGTATGGGTTATGGTTGGCCCTTTGAAAACTGTTTAAAGCATGGGCTTGTTCATGGAGACATTCTTTAAAAGAAGGCAAGGTTGGACAATCGTTGGTTGAGTGTTCATTTGTTTCACAGATTTGACACACAATGTTTTCAACAGATTTTAATTGACCACTCTTTTTCAATTCTAGTGCCTCGACTTTTCTAGCTAAAGATGCAAACTTGGCTTGAAGGTCATGATCTTCCCTAAGGTTGTACATACCTCCACTAGATGTATGAGGTTGAGTTTTACTCGGTGCCTCATATGTACCCGCGGTGTCCCAATTTTGAGCATTTTCAGCTAACAAGTCTAAGTACTCCATTGCTTCATCAGGGTCTTTATCTTCAAAAGTTCCATTGCACATCAATTCAACCATTTGCCTATCTTTAGGTGTTAACCCTTCATAGAAATGTGAAACCAATCTCCATGTTTCAAAACCATGATGAGGGCAAGTACTAAGCAAGTCTCGATACCTATCCCAACATTGGTAAAATGTTTCTCCTGGTTTTTGAGTGAAAGTGGTGATTTGTCTCTTGAAAGAGTTTGTTCTATGAGATGGAAAAAACTTCTTTAAAAACTGTTGTTGCATTTCATCCCAAGCACGAATGGATCCTGGTCTTAAATTTTGTAGCCATGTTTTAGCTTTATCTTTTAATGAAAAAGGAAAAAGCTTTAATCTAATGGTGTTCATGCTACAATTTAAATTATTATATGTGTTGCAGACCTCCTCAAATTCCCTTAAATGCAAGTATGGATTTTCCAATTCCAAACCATGAAAAGAAGGTAAAAGTTGAATAATACCTGGTTTAAAATTAAAATGAGATGCATCAGGAGGAAAAACTATGCATGATGGTGCACTTGTTCTTGTGGGATTCATGTGGTCTCTAAGTGTTCTAGCACGGTTATTCTCATTATTCTCATTATGAAGTGATTGATTATCTTCTTCGGCCATATTTTCTGAAAATGATGAGGATACCCTACAAAGTCTACCACTTGATGTACGTGACCACACTCTCATGCACGTGTAGGAATAAAATAAAAAGAAGAACAAGAAAGCAAAAGAAGGAGGAAGAAAACAAAATAAAAAGAAACAAAAGAAAAGAAACAAAGTTATATACAAGAAAAGTGAAAAGAGAAAATAAAATAAATACTATAATTTATACAAGAACTTACCTCCCCGGCAACGGCGCCAAAAACTTGACACGACTAAAAGATTGATGTCTTCTCCCAAGTGCAGGAGTGTCGAAGTAATAAATAACCCGGCAAGACCGGGGTCGAACCACAGGGAGGTTAATTGTACAAATTATAAACAACAATTATAAAACAACAATAACAACAACAACAATAGTAATAATAATAATAATAATAATAATAATAATAATAGTAGTAGTAGTAGTAGTAGTAGTAGTA
>NW_011500099.1:4955-8954 GCF_000495115.2 Populus euphratica
TTAAGGTATCTTATATTATTAGATATATTATTATAAAACATGCTTTAGTTAAGGAGTTATTGATACTTCAAGTGCAAAATGATGATATAAAACCATGATAAAGATGTACTTTTAAGTACTAATCACACCACATGAATCCGATAAGAAGAAGTGTACCCTCATGCATAGTTTTTCCCCCTGATGCATCTTATTTTAATTTTAAGCAAGGTATTATTCAACTTTTATCTTCTTTTCATGGCTTAGATTTAGAAAATCTATATTTGCATTTAAGAGAATTTGAGGATGTCTGCAACATATATAATGACTCAAATTGTAGCATGAGCATCATTAGATTAAAGCATTTTCCTTTGTCATTAAAAGATAAAGCTAAAACATGGATACAAAATTTAAGATCAGGATCCATTCGTGCTAGGGATGAAATGCAACAACAGTTTTTAAAGAAATTTTTCCCTTATCATAGAACAAACTCTTTTAAAAAACAAATCACTTCTTTCACTAAAAAACTAGGAGAAACATTTTACCAATGTCGGGATAGGTATCGAGACTTGCTTAATACATGCCCTCATCATGGTTTTGAAACATGGAAATTGATTTCATATTTTTATAAAAGGTTAACGCCTATAGATAGGCAAATGGTTGAATTGATGTGTAATGAAACTTTTGAAGATAAAGACCTTGATGAAGTATTGCAGGGTCATCGAGTAAAACTCAACTCATACATCTAGTGGATGTATGTATAACTTTAAGGAAGATCATGACCTCCTTCTACTCCACCTCTTAGAAGAAATATTGAGGAAACATTGCATGCATTCATTGAAAAGCAAGAGACAATCAAAACTCAACTTGCTTAAAGGATGACAGATTTTAACTATACTCTTGCAAAATTCACATCAACTCTTAGTTTTCAAGAGAAAGGTAAGTTTCCATCTTAACCATAACAAAATCCCAAGGGACAATACAATGCAAATGCAAGTACTTCCAGAAGCCAACACATGGATCCAGTCAAATTAGTCATCACTCTTTGCAGTGGTAAAGTTATTAAGAAACCCACTCTTGAACCTTGTGAGAAAGATGATGAGTCAATCTCTGAGGATAAGGAAGGGGTTGAATTTGAAAATTGTAAAAAAAAACTGATTCCTCGTCAGCACTTCCATTTCCTCATGCCATGACAAAATAAAGAAAAATCAATCATAACTCTAAAATCTTTGAAACTTTAAAATAGGTAAGGATTAATATACTTTTGTTGGATGCTATTAAACAGGTTCCTTCCCATGCTAAGTTTTTAAAAGATCTATGCACTATAAAAGAAAACTGAATGTGAAAAAGAAAGTCTTTTTAGTCAAACAAGTAAGTGTCATTCTTTAGAACAATAATGCTTTGAAATATAAAGACCCTGGTTGTCTTATAATTTCTTGCTTTATTGGAGAATATAAAATTGAAAAAGCCTTACTTGATCTTGGAGCAAGTGTGAATTTATTTCCATATTCAGTTTTTTAGAGTCTCAATCTAGGTGAGTTAAAACCAACTTCTGTAACTCTCTTACTTGCTGATAGATCTAGTAAAAGTGTCTTACTGGATGTATGAGGTTGAGTCTTACCTCATGCCTCATAAGTACCTGTAGTGCTTAATTTTGAGCATTTTTAGCTAGCAAGTCTTTGTACTCCATTATTTCATTAGGATTTTTATTTTTAAAAGTTTCATTGCATATCAATTCCACCATTTAAGGGCAAGTATTAAACAAGCCTCAATACTTATCCCAACATTGGTAAGATGTTTCTCCTGGTTTTTGAGTGAAAGTGGTTATTTGTCTTTTGAAAGAGTTTGTTCTATGAGATGAAAAAAACTTTAAAAATTATTGTTGAATTTCATCCCAAGCATGAATGGATCCTTACTTAAGATTTTGTAGCCATGTTTTAGCTTTATCTTTTAATGAAAAGGGAAAAGGCTTTAATCTAATGGTGTTCATGCTACAATTAAGTCATTATAGGTGTTATAGACTTCTTCAAATTCTCTCAAATGCAAATATGAATTTTCTAAATCTAACCATAAAAAGAAGGTAAAAGTTGAATAATTTTTTGTTTAAAATTAAAGTGAGATGCATTAGGAGGGAAAATTATGCATGAGGGTGCACTTGTTCTTATAAGATTCATATAGTCTCTAAGTATTCTAACTCAATTATTCTCATTATGAAGTGACTAGTTATCTTCTTTGACTATTTTTTCTGAAAATAATGAGGATACCCTACAAAGTCTACCACTTAATATACGTAATCAAACTTTCATACATGTGTAGAAAGAAAATAAAAGAAAAAAGGAAACAAAACGAAAGAAACAAAAGTTAGATATAAGAAAAGTGAAAAGTAAAAATAAAATAAATATTATAATTTATACAAGAATTTACCTCCCCGGCAACGGCACCAAAAACTTGACATGATCAAAGAGTTGATGTCTTATCTCAAGTGTAGAAGTGTCAAAGTAATAAATAACTCGGCAAGATCGAGGTCGAAGCACAGGAAAGTTAACTATATTCGATTAACCTCTCTGTAGTTTGACTCTGGTCTTAGAGGGTTATTTATTACTTCAACACTCCTGCATTTGGGGGAAAACATCAATCTTTTGGTCGTGTCAGAAACCACTTTTAAGTACCTTATA
The DNA here is from genome assembly GCF_000495115.2 of Populus euphratica. Taxonomy (NCBI): domain Eukaryota; kingdom Viridiplantae; phylum Streptophyta; class Magnoliopsida; order Malpighiales; family Salicaceae; genus Populus; species Populus euphratica. The sequence continues at coordinate 7,607 of NW_011500099.1, forward strand.
GGTCGTTCTTTTTGCTCCAAAATGCCCACCACAAGAATAAGAATGACAAAAAATGAGAATGGAATGAAATTCATCTAGTGGTACACATCTCATTACTACTTGATCCATACAAAATTTCAACAAGAAAGGAGTATCCCAAAAATAATATTTAGCATCAACTCGTAACTTATCCTTTTGGGATGTAGACAAACTTGGAAAGAATTATTTGGTGACTAAATAGTTCACCAAATTTGCATACCATGGTCTTGTAAAGGAATGTAGCACATATAACTGTTCATCGAGGAATGTTTGTCTTATTATTTCAGGTTGTATATCCTTGGTCCTCAACCAGCTCAAGTGATTAGCCACATAGTTTTCGACACCTTTTTTGTCTTTGATCTCAAGATCAAATTCTTACAAAAGCAGGATCCACCTAATCAATCTTGGTTTGGACTCCTTTTTCTTCAAAAGATACCTTAAAATTACATGGTCAGTAAAAGCAATGACTTTTGTACCAAGTAGATATGACCTGAATTTTTTGAAGAGCAAATACGACTACAAAAAGTTTATTTTCAGTTGCATGGTAATTGCATTGCGCTCCGTCCAACATGCTGGACACATAGGCGGTAACATGTAATTTTTTTCCTATTCTTTGCCCAAGCACAACACCTACTGGATAATCACTCACATCACACATTATCTTAAAAGGCTCATCCCAATTTGGTGATTGGATGATAGGGGCAGATGTGACACGCCTCTTAAGCTCATCATAGGCATCTTTACATGCTTGGTCAAACGTAAAATCCACTTCTTTGGCTAATAGTTTGCACAAGTGTGCTGTAATCTTCGAGAAATCTTTGATAAAGCGTTAATAGAAACTAGCATAACCTAGAAAAGAATGAATTTCCCTCACACAGGAGGGGTAAGACATTGATGAAATAACATCTATTTTAGCTTTATTAATCTCATTTCATGTGAAGACACAACATGCCTAAGAACTATTCCTTGTTCTAACATAAAATAACATTTTTCATAGTTCAAGACAAGATTAGTTTCAATACACCTTTTCAAGATCAACGATAAATTTTCTAGACACTTATCAAAGGAATCCCCATATACCATGTGATTAGTACTTAAAAGTGCATTTTTATTAAAGTTTTATATCATCATTTTGCACTTGAAGTATCGATAACTCTTTAACTAAAGCATATTTTATAATAATGTATATAATAATATAAAATACCTTTAATTTATGGTAAATGTTCATTTTAAATGCAGGTCTATCACATAAATAAAAGGATTGATTGATGAATTTAAGAATTGAAATTGAAAGGACAAAGAGATGACCAAACTTAGAAAAAAGATGTCA
>NW_011500099.1:9043-9320 GCF_000495115.2 Populus euphratica
GAGACCAAGATATAAAAAGATCATTTTCAAGTCTAAATTGTAGCAACAATAAGAAAGTCCGGATTTTTTTCAAGTCTGAATTGTAGCAACAATAAGAAAGTCCGGATCTGTCTTCCAGCCCGAGCATTATTGAGTGTTTGGCCCATATCTGATGTTTTAGAAGTCTAAATGACCTAAATATTTTACACTAGAAAGATGAGACAATTTCCTACAACTTTCATGTTTTCAAGTGGCTCTAATTTTGACATTATCAATGACGTGTTGGGCAGACAAGAGA
>NW_011500099.1:10011-15449 GCF_000495115.2 Populus euphratica
TTTTCACTTTTCTTGTATATAACTTTATTTCTTTCTTTTTTTGTTTCTTCTTCTTTTGTTTTCCTCCTTTTTTTATTCTATTCCTACACATGGTGGGCCAATAAGCTACAATGTGGAGAAAGCTGACCTAGAAAGGTTGCAAAAATAGGAAAAAAAATCAAGCTATAATTTTCAGAGCAAATCCATGAAGAAGAGAAGTAGAAACCAGATCTGCTAAAAAGGAAAAAAAATGAAGCAGATTAAGAAACAAAGAACAAAATTAAAATCGACTGCCTCTTCTATTTTCGTTTGTCTTACAGGTCACTGCCGGCACTGGGAGGCAGAGGAGATGAAGACGCCCTCGATCAACCAAATTTTGTATCTTCATTGGCAGCGGCGTGTGGATCCACGCACCGGTAGTGGCAGCAGCACGTGGAGCAACGCGCCACCACTGTTCACGCTGTCTAGAAGGCCTTCCCTGCAATTTCTAGGGTTTTTAAGGGTTGTTTTGTAATTTAATAATTATGTAATGTAATTTTTATTTAATTATTTTGAATTTGTATTTTGAAGTGTAGATAAAAAAACAAAAAGAAGGGAAAGAAAAGAAACAAAAATATAGGGAAAGTGTGTGTGTGTTTGTATTTGTTTTATGAGTGTTTCTTTTCTGTTTATGATAAAACTGCAAAGAATAAAGAAGGATTTAATATTTTGATTGGATCACGGTGTAGAAGTAAGGTACAAACTTGTACAGAAGTTGTATTTCTAAAATTCGATGACTACAGAAGTTGTATTTCTAAAATCCGATGACAAGACAAAATTTTTAAAACTTCTTTAACATATCATAGCCACGAAGCAGCTTACCTCAGGTAGGGTGCGTTAGGGGTGTTAAAACCTTCCCTAACCACATTCAGTCCCTAACCACAATTAGTCCCTTACCTACGAATCTCTGACAAGACCAGTACAACTGGGTTTTCTAGTAGCCCTCAATTAAATACTAGGTGACGACTCCTAACAAGATCAATTCAAACATAATAGAGAAAAAAAGTGTCAGCCAGCGCCGCGTGGATTTTCTGACGTGCGACAACGTGCATGAGAGTGTGGTCACATACATCAAGTGGTAGACTTTGTAGGGTATCCTCATTATTTTCAGAAAATATGGCTGAAGAAGATAATCAATCACTTCATAATGAGAATAATGAGAATAACCGTGCTAGAACACTTAGAGACCACATGAATCCCACAAGAACAAGTGCACCATCATGCATAGTTTTTCCTCCTGATGCATCTCATTTTAATTTTAAACCAGGTATTATTCAACTTTTACCTTCTTTTCATGGTTTAGAATTGGAAAATCCATACTTGCATTTAAGGGAATTTGAGGAGGTCTGCAACACATATAATAATTTAAATTGTAGCATGAACACCATCAGATTAAAGCTTTTTCCTTTTTCATTAAAAGATAAAGCTAAAACATGGCTACAAAATTTAAGACCAGGATCCATTCGTGCTTGGGATGAAATGCAACAACAATTTTTAAAGAAGTTTTTCCCATCTCATAGAACAAACTCTTTCAAGAGACAAATCACCACTTTCACTCAAAAACCAGGAGAAACATTTTACCAATGTTGGGATAGGTATCGAGACTTGCTTAATACTTTATGAAATCATGGTTTTGAAACATGGAGATTGGTTTCACATTTCTATGAAGGGTTAACACCTAAAGATAGACAAATGGTTGAATTGATGTGCAATGAAACTTTTGAAGATAAAGACCCTGATGAAGCAATGGAGTACTTAGACTTGTTAGCTGAAAATGCTCAAAATTGGGACACCGCGGGTACATATGAGGCACCGAGTAAAACTCAACCTCACACATCTAGTGGAGGCATGTACAACCTTAGGGAAGATCATGACCTTCAAGCCAAGTTTGCATCTTTAGCTAGAAAAGTCGAGGCACTAGAATTAAAAAAGAGTGGTCAATTAAAATCTGTTGAAAACATTATGTGTCAAATATGTGAAACAAATAAACACTCAACCAACGATTGTCCAACCTTGCCTTCTTTTAAGGAATGTCTCCATGAACAAGCCCATGCTTTAAACAGTTTTCAAAGGGCCAACCACAACCCATACTCCCAAACATACAACCCTGGTTGGAGAAATCACCCAAACTTCAATTGGAAGAGTGAGAACAACAATGCACAAACTTCACAACCACCGTTTCAAGCACACCATAATTTCCAAAATTCTCATGGATATGCACCTTCTTATGCTCCACCTTTTAGAAGAAATCTTGAGGAAACATTGCATGCATTCATTGAAAAGCAAGAGACCATCAATACTCAACTTGCTCAAAACATGACAGATTTTAAAGATACTCTTGCAAAATTAACATCTGCTCTCAGTTTCTAAGAGAAAGGTAAGTTTCCATCTCAACCACAACAAAATCCCAAGTGGCAATACACTGGAAATGCAAATAGTTTCGAAAGCCAACAAATGCATCAAGTCAAATCAGTCACTACTCTACGCAGTGGTAAGGTTATTGAAAAACCCTCTCTTGAACCTTATGAGAAAGATGATGAGTCAATCTCTGAGGGTAAGGAAGGGGTTGAATCTGAAAATTGCAAAGAAACGACTGATTCACCACCAGCACTTCCATTTCAATCACAACTCTGAAATTTTTTAAACTTTCAAGCAGGTAAGAATCAATATACCTTTGCTGGATACTATTAAACAGGTTCCTTTGATTAGTACTTAAAAGTTCATTTTTATCATGGTTTTATATCATCATTTTGCACTTGAAGTATCAATAACTCCTTAACCAAAGCATGTTTTATAATAATATATCTAATAATATAAGATACATTTAATTTGTGGTAAATGTTAATAATGCTTTGAAATATAAAGACCCTGGTTGTCCTACAATTTCTTGCTTTATTGGAGAGCATAAAATTGAAAGAGCCTTACTTGATCTTGGTGCTAGTGTGAATTTACTTCCATATTCAGTTTTTCAGAGTCTCAATCTAGGTGAGTTAAAACCAACTTTTGTAACTCTCTTACTTGTCAATACATCTGTAAAAGTGCCTAGAGAAATAATTGAAGATGTGTTAGTACAAGTCGATAAATTCATTTATCCTGTGGATTTTATTATCTTGAACACAGAACCTGTTGAAGCATGTAATTCATTTCCTGTTATTTTAGGACGTCCATTTCTTGCAACTTCTAATGCATTGATTAATTGTAGGAATGGACTGATGAAGCTATCATTTGGAAACATGACATTGGAGATGAATATTTTCAACATTTGCAAGCAACCTGGAGATGATAATGATTTACAAGAAGTAGATCATATTGACGAATTAGTTTATGATCAACTTGAATCTACTTTAAGTAAAAATGAGTTGGATGGATATGAAGATTTGCAAATGATTTATTATGTGGAAGAAATCACGAATGAAAAACGCACCGAAAATGTTGATGCAGATCTTTTTTCAAAAGTGACAACAAATTCGACATTTGACATCAGACCAATCGATGATTACTTTCCTAAAAAATCCTTACTTTCTCTTAGTCCAATGCCTTGGTATGATAAAAATATCATTTTTTTTTACTTCAGGAGATTTTCCAGCTAATTATAGTACCCAAGACAAAGAAACATTTTTGAACAAAGTGAAGAACTTTTATTGGGATGACCCTAACTTATTTAACTACTGTTCTAATCAAATATTTCAAAGATGCATTCCTGACAATGAGGTAAATCTTTCAACTTTGTCATTCGAAAGCATATGAAAGTTATAACTCGTCAAAAAAGATAGATGTAGAAATCTTTTAAAATAGATTTTATTGGCCCATCATGTTCAAGGACATGCATGCATTCTGCAAAACTTGTGAAAATTATCAAAAAGTTGATATGGTCAAAAAGTTTTGTTTTATAATTCTCAACTCCATTTATTCCCTAGAGAGCTAAGATCAAGATGGGGTAGTCCATTTATTAAGAAACAAGTGTATCCTTATGGGGCCTTTGATATTGATAATCCAATGAATGACAATGTTTTTAAGGTAAATGGACATCGTTTGAAAGCTTACTTTGATAATTTTCCTAGTGAAAATAAATTAACTGGTTTGAATGATCTTATAGATAAAGGTTGATTTTTTTTTCTCACATTGTTTTTGTGTTTTGTTTTTTTTAACTCTTGGTTTGCTAGTCTCTCTCACCCCGATTAAATGGCAGATAACAGTACCCCGTCACTCTTAAGTCGGCTCTTTTAGTTTTCCATGATAACTAATATTTATATATGTATTTGTTCAATTCCTTGTTCCTTCTCTTCTCTTTGTATCTCTTTTCCACTTCTCATCTTAAAAAATGGACACCACTCTTGAAAAATTAAAAAAGTATTTTCCCGCTTTGCCTCAAAATGCAATTACAAAAATTTACCGAGTATGTGCAAGATTGAGATTGTTAATGAACCATGGAATTTCTAAAGAGATTCATTAGTTAATTGAAGCAAAGGTTCGATTATGAAGTGAGTCTTCCAATTCTTTCATTTCACACATGTCTGCAACAAGTGAAAGCACTTTTGCAAAGAAACGTCATACAAAATGACTAGAAGTCTGCCATCGATGTTCCAAATCGACTTGTAAGGCACAATGTCGTTCATTAAAAATGGTATCTATAAACCGTGAAGATAAAATACAATTCATTAAGGATAGCCTAAGATAAACCGTGAAGATAAAATTCAATTCATTAAGGATGGCCTAAGTAAGGGGTCTTTAGATAATATTCTATTGACTCTTAAGATGTATCATAGTGGAGATGTCATGTAATTCATGATTTATGGTCACTATTCCATAAAAAACATGTTCAACATAATCTTGGGAATCTGACTAAAAAGACCATATTTGCTTTAGATAATATTCTATTGACTCTTAAGATGTATCATAGTGGAGATGTCATGTAATTCATGATTTATGGTCACTATTCCATAAAAAACATGTTCAACATAGTCTTTGGAATCTGACTAAAAAAGACCTTGTTTGCAGGTTTTTAAGAAAACGAGATAGGAAGCCTTTCCCCAACCCATAGAGGGTGTTTAAGCTGTTTTTGGATATAAACTAAGGAAAGATGTAAGCCACAATCATAACTGCGATTTGAGTCTTAGCTTGTAAAAACTTGTGTCTTTTAGTTTTATTAATAGTATAATATTTGTGTTTTGTTGTTTCTTATATTTGTTTAAGTGTGTTTCAGGTTTGTCAGTGTCCGGTGTTTTAGATGATGTCTTATATACTCTATCTTTCTACCTTAGAACATTGAGGATAATGTCTCGTACTGGTTGGGGAGAGAGGGTAGTAGTTGACAATAAAAAAAAATTAATTAACTATGTTTTTCTATTTTATAAAGCATGTGCAAAATTATTGTTACTAGGATGGCAGAGTAAAGGAACTCTTTTGTTAAAGTGACTCTT
>NW_011500099.1:15703-29942 GCF_000495115.2 Populus euphratica
TTTGAAAAAAAATACAAAAAAAAAGAGCAAAAAGAAAATTAATGATAATAAAAATATCGATAAGTTTCATTTCATAGCCTCCCTAACCTAAGCAATTAAGCTCGAAAGTGTGTTTTAACACCTACAAACTTAGAAAAGAGATGTTGATGTAGTTAAAACCAGAACATTGTTTAGTGTTTGGATAATATCAAAGGAGGTATTTAAAAAAACCATTTTCAAGTCTAAATTGTAGCAATAACAAAGAAGTCTGAATCTATGCTACAGCCCGCACACTTTTTAGTGTTTGGACAATATCTAGAGTTCTAGAAGTCCAAATGACCTCTATTTTTTTTTTTTGAAAGATGAGACAATTTCCTACAACTTTCAATTTTCAAGTGGTTCCAATTCTAACGTTATTAATGATATTTTGGGCAGATAAGAGAAGATAAAGATTGTCACCAAGTCAAGAGTTGGTTACCCACTCATCAATTAGTCATCAAATCAATAGTTCCCAATTTTGGCGTATAAAAAGAGATATTTGCTATACATTTAGGCATCTTGGTTTCCAGATCAAGATCATGCTTTTGCTTTCTCTCTTTTTATGTTTTGTATTGCTTATGTTTTGCTTTTATTAATATCAAGTTTATGCCTTTCATTTCCTTTCTTTTACTTAGTTAACTTTTATCTTATTTAAGTTCTTGTTTTATGTTTGACATACCATTAGTGGTTCCTCTAAACTTGACATTTCTTGTTATCATTATCTAATCCTTACATTGATCTTCTCAAAGTTCTCATCAATTTCTTTATTATTATTATTATTATTATTATTACTATTACTATTATTATTGTTGTTGTTGTTTTATTTTTATCTATAATTATATAATTAACCTTCTTGTGGTTCAACATTGGTCTTGCCAGGTTATTTATTACTTCAACACTCATTTTTATCTATAATTATATAATTAACCTCCTTGTGGTTCAACATTGGTCTTGCCAGGTTATTTATTACTTCAACACTCCTACACTTGGGAGAAGACATCAATCTTTTAGTCGTGTCATCAAGAATTATTAACTTATGTGTAAGTTATATTTCTAATATCTAATGAAAAGATAAAATTTTTAAAACTTTTTTAACACATCAAAGTCACGAAGCAACTTACCTTAGGTAAAGTGTGTTAGGGGTGCTAATACCTTCCCTAACCACAATTAGTCCCTTACCCGTGAATCTCTGACAAGACTAGTATAATCAAGTTTCCTAGTAACCCTCAATTAAATACTAGATGGCGACTCCCAACAAACCAATCAAATCATGCAATGAAAAATCACGAGCCGACACCACACGGGTGACGTGTGACAGAATGACAACTTCATTGGGGAATTGGACTAAGCTTTATGTATTTGATATGTTTAAGTTTTTGTAATTTTATATCTTTTTTAATGTTTTTGTTTCCATATATTTTATAGAATTGTTTCATGCATCACTTGTTTTAATTTTGAAAGCACAAACAAGCTTCTAGGGTAGGTGGGGAACTAGCAATCTGCCCTAAGACTATTGGTCAGGGTTCAGATGCATGAAACACCTAACTCATATTTGAGTGTTTGCTTGGTAATAGTGCGTACATGTACTTTAACCACTTCTTGCAATGATCCTATACTGTCTTTATAAAAATCATCACTAGGCAGATATGGGACCTTTTTAAAACCAAGTAGAAAACCTACCCTTGTTCACATAATGAATAGAACATGTTCTTAGGTTGTATGTGTTATCGTTATTTGTATCAGGAAAAACACTTCTTGAAGCATCTTGAACTCAAGACTTGTGGGTGACATAATGGTCGTCACTTAGAAAATTTTTATTGTAGAGTTTGGACAAGAATCAAGATTCTTGTTTCATTATACAAAAGTTATGATTAGTACTTAAAAATGCATTTTTATCAAGATTTTATATAATTATCTGCTTGAACAAATGTTGAACTTCAAGAGTGGAAATGGAATGTCTGCACAACATCCTATGGAAACACTGTCAGTCCATGTCCCACACAAGGAAAACATGCTTAACTTTTCTCCTCAGCATTCCACTACTAGAGGCCATAAACAATGAAGTGGCACCACCCTCCTTCATTTAAGTCATGAACAGTAACAACGCTTTCAGTCATCAATGAAAGACAATCTCTTTTCTGTTTCAACTGCACTATTAATTGTTCACTACCTCCACATCTTTCAATGACACCTAATAGTTGTTAGCCTTTCACACCATGAGGAAAAGATTCTTTCTAGCAACATCTACTATGAACTCCATTCCAGTCTAGCAACACAGGATGTTGGTATGAAAAACAAGACTTGGCGTTGAACATTAGCATAGTAGAGCTCTCTCAATAGAGATCTATTTGTGGATCTACCATAGGGAATCCAAGAAGGACTGTAGTAGTTTTAGATCATCTATAATTTTCTCCTACCAGTGACAGTATTAAAATGCAAAAGTAGAGAAAAGAGACATGGCTAGACTGAAAAACATGAAGAAGAATGAAACTTCAATAGAGCAAAACTCCCTCTATTGGTTGCACCACCAGTAAGGAATCAAAGAAAGAGACATAAGAGTTTCAAATTCAATAATTTATCTTCTAGTAGAGACAATGCATGATTCCACACTTTGGCAATGGCAATGCTGCGCGCTACTAAAGATACTCAAATGTCTTTGCCAAGATTGACATACCTTGGCCACTCAAGTTTGTCTACTAGCATCCTAAACTTGTCGTCCTAACTTTGTCAAATCCCATGCAACCACTATTTCCTAGGTGGTATAATCTAGACAAAAGATATGAATATCATGGTGAGGTTCATTGGCCATTCATTTGAATAGTTAAAAAAAAATCAAGAGACTGGATGATGGTGAGTAGAAAGCAAGTTGAGTTTGTGAAAGATGATGTCATCAATCATATTGTCACCAGAACATCCTCGGATTAACAAAAGAACTAAAATGCTTAGTCAAGCATAAATATTGCCAGAAAAGCTAATCCAAGAATGGTGTTGAATTGTCAATCATTTTGTTGTGGAGTTTTGCCCTCCTGTATTTTATTTTTGGGTCACATCTCATCCTTTAACAAAACATGTATTTCCTTTGTCTTCCTGTTGTTTTGAAATCAAGAGATGCTTCTTTCAAAGGGTATTTTGACAAAATATTTTGATAAAACTCTGACATATAAAATTAAGGCTTGTCAATCCTAAAAGATTAAAAGTATTTCGATTGCAGAAATGACTCGATATTTGTTAAAATAGCAAGATAAACAATATGAGGAGACCAAATAATTTTGAGCTCACACATACAATTGAACCACACACCATGTAGCTAAATTTTAACGGTATGTATAATGACAAGTAGTGGATACAATAGTTATGGACTCGCGAATCATGATTCTTACAAGTCCAAATCATTACACTGGATGAGATCAAAATTTATCGGTTCTAACTGACCTTACTTGAAATTTGAAAAGGCCATCTTTGATATCACATCACTTTTAAAAGATATTTGTCCTTTACAAACCCATTGTGAGCCTAATAGAATATTTCTTTTTGAAAGAAACCCTGACTAGGATCACACCTCACACTAGGGGCAAATAAGAGATATTTTAAAGACAATGTTAGAATCGATGGATAAAAGAAAGACTTATAACAAAAGTACAACAATTAAGAGAGGGATAAAAGAAAGAAATCATAGACTAGGGGCATATAAGAAAACTTTGAGGAAGGCTATGTGAAAAAAAAAGAGTGGAAATTGGCAACACTTAAAGGCAAGTTAAAGATTAAGGAAGGAGAATGCCTATCAAGCTTAGGAAGGGCAAAAGAGTTTCAATTAGGGAAAGAGACAACAAACGCCAAAAGTCAATAAAAAAATAATATATACTGAGTTACAAACATTGTCTTTTGGTATTAATGGTAAACCTCTAATAATTAGATTGGTTACTCATCAATGAAGAAGTTGGATTTTCTTTATGACTTATGTTAAGAGAATTATGATCTTTTGAGGTTAACAAGGTTATATGTCACTTTCTCTACAAAGACACATGAGAAAGAGAGTTAATGAATAGTTGATGTTCATCCTAGGTCCTTGAAGCCTTCAAACACCTTTTGAGCCTGTGAATTTCCCTTTCTTTCATAGCCATAAACCATAGCCTACATTACGTGCTTTTGAAAGCTCTTTTCGATCAAGTAAGCAATCTGAACCTAAAAATGGCGTTCTCAAAACTGGAAGAACTTTTCTATTAGGGTCGTAACTTCATGAATTAAGCTACTGGTTATTATTTATGTTTATAAAATAAATGCTAAGAAAAGAAACAACCTTTCTTGATAAAGCCTAAGCATCTTGTTTTTTAAATTCATAAAAATATCAGCTCATCACAGATCATCAAAGAGATATACCCCAAAATCAAAATTAAAGTGGATACAAAGAACCGTGAAAAAAAAATCCATTTTAATCTTGCAACAGATCAATTTTTGTTTTCAAAATACAAGAAAATCAAAAGATTGCATTGAATGACGTGTGTTGGTTCTTTGACTAAAAAGCTTGATTTTTTAAAAGATCTTTTCCAAAACTGATATCTCTCTAATTTCATTTCGACAATTAGACTTGAATAGACATGACCATTGAAATATGAGATTTGATTTTAGAACAAGAAATGTTTTTGAACAAAGAAGAACATCGATTGAGTCCGCGAAATTCTCAACAGAAATGATATCAACTCATATCCTTTGAAACATAGTTGTGATAGATGTTATCGCATAGTTACATTTGAAAGAATGTCATAAAGATGCACACTACCAAGACTGACTATGGGACCATCTGTTTTGGAGCTTAGAGATGCACTTCATCGCATGAATATAGGTGATAAAATGAACATCATTGTTGATGCCAATACATTTCTTTTCACAATCTAATTCAATAAAATAAGAGAAATACATGAAGAAGAACATTGAGCTTACAACGATAAGCCTTGTACTGCAAGCTATAAGATGCATGTCTGGATGATTAGATAGTTTCCAAGAAGACTGATAATAACATATACTTGAAGAGTATTGTTTCAGTCTAAGGCAACTTTATGACTAATTGACAATCTTGATGGGTGTTGGCATGATGCGCACAATCAATGAGAAAAATTCTTAGGATAATGCAGAAGATGAATGATTAGTTAAGCTTATTCATGATGAATCAAGCAACACCACCTTTGGGAGCACAATCATGCTTGATAAACAATTAGAGTAATCATCGTGGACAGTCTAGGATAGGCACGACACTTATAGCTGAGTGGATGACTAGCACACGAATAAGTTTGGAATGCAAACAAAGGCACTTTATGATGATGAAACATCAAAGAAGGGGGACCTATATTTCAAATCGGGTAAGGATACATGCATGTCATCTAACCTCAAAGCATTGCACACATATATTTTATTCATTATAGGAAAATCTTCAAAGAAGTCCAGCAAGATTGGAAAAAAAAAAATCAGTAAGCTAATAATAACAGAGAATCCTGATTGTGACCTTGGAATAGGAAGAAGATGGGATAAACCTTATTGTCAAGAAAATATCAAAGAAATGAGAAGGCTAACCTTGTCATCATGAGGAGTCTTTAGGTCAACCCTACAATATGGAAACACCAAGTTTTCCAACCTTGCCATTGAGAAAATTTTAGTTAATTTCAGTCATTAAGAAGGACAGATGTCAAACCTACAAATAGGAAGGATAAATGTCAGTCTTGTAAAATCACAAAAAAAAACCATCAAGTGAAAAGTTTGATCAAACCTTATCATCGAGAAGAAAAATAAGAAGAACCCTACCATTAGGAAATTTTCAAAAAGAAAAAGAGCGAGAAAAAGGAAAAGAGAAGCAAGTTCAAACCTTGCCAATAGGAAAAACATAGATTTTGGTTGTAGTTAAAGGGGATCGCTATAAGGGATCTTAGTTTGGCCCTACCATACAAATTCTAGTTCTGGATTGCTAGATGGGATCATAGGTAAACCCAATTAAAAGGGTCTGTTGCCCTTGAAAATAAACAAAGATGAACATGTGTGGGCAGGTCACCCGTGAAAATAGACCAAGGTGAGTGTATGGGTCCGATACCCCTAAAAATAGACCAGGATAAATAAGTGTAGGTAGGTTACCCGTGAAAATAGACTAGTATGAGTGTGAGGGCAAGTTGCCCATGAAAATAAACCGTGTGAACATGTGGGTCGATCGCCCTTAAGAATAGACCAGGATGAATATTTGTGGGCAGGTCACCCGTGAAAATAGACCAAGATGAACATATGTGGGTAGGTTGCCCATGAAAATAGACCAGTGTGAGTGTGAGAGTAGGTTGACCATGAAAATAGACCCTTTGAACATGTGGGTCGGTCGCCCCTAAAAATAGACCAGGATGAACTAGGGGTGTTCAAAAAAACTAAGTAACTAAAGAAACTCAGAAAAATAATGGAAAATTAACTAAGAAAACCAAATCGAGATGAAAAACTGATTAAACTAATTACTAAAACCAAAAATCTTTCTAGTTCCGTTCGGTTTCAGTTTTACCACCCAAACCGGTGAATCGAACTGGCAACCCATAAAAATAAAGTTAGAAACAACCTAGTATAAATAGTATAGTAAACTTAAACCTAAATGACATTACAATTTACTTCTAAAGCCACCACTCACACCATACTAGCCTTTTTCATTTTCCCTTCAATTTTCATCCTCTTTGCCTCTTGCCCCCTGCATTTGTCTCTTCTCTAGCCGATCAATAATTAAATAACCCACAGCTCACACCAGACCGATCTCTCTCTTATGTCCTTACAAAAATTTAGAAAATCGAATCTCGCTAGATCAAAATAATTAGTCTTTAGGTATCGTTGACAGGTAATATTGTTTCTATTTTCTCTCTCTCAACCTTTACTCTTATTGTGATTTTTTATCTTGAGAGACAATTGATTAGATCGGGTTTGATTTTCACTTTTACCTATTTTTTCTAGTTTGTTTTGTTGATTGATGTGAGTTTTATGCGTTGATTTTGAGGAATTTTGTTGTTACCTGTGGAATTATTTTTCACCTTGGATTAGGGTTTTGATTGTTTCAAAGTTGAAAGTTTTATTTTGTGAAAAATTATGTGATCGAGGTAAGATCAAGGTTAAGAGTCTTAAAAAAGGTTAATATTATTTTTTTAAAAAATTGAGATGATATTTGGGTTATGATTTGTTCATTACTTTGGAGTTGAATTATTAATCCTTTAGATTTTTTCTTTGCTTTGCTTTGATTTAGTTTTTAATTCATAATACTCTAAATATTAAGAGAAATATTGAAAAACATAAGGGTCATGGCTAAAGTTTGTGGACGATTTGGGTTCTAATTTATTTGATTACAAGAAGATGAATTGAATTTGTTTTCCAAAGAATTAATTGTGCTTTGCTTTGATTATGTATTCCAAATAACTGAAAACTTGAATTTTGTTGGTTCAACAAGCAAATATATTGAATTAAATTAAGACTCTAAATAGAAGAATACACTTGTGTGCACATGTAAGTGTGAATGCCCCCTATTGAAAAGAAAATTAGTTATTTGAATTTGAAGCAAGGGTTTTGTGTTTTCCTAAGAATTAATTGTTCTTTGCTTTGATTATATATCCATGTGTTAATTCTGGCCTTCATGTGCTTGTAAGTTTTACTTGTAACATTTGTTCGATTAGTGATCTCTGATCTTTGCTTTTTCTTTTTCTATCTTCCTAGAACTAGGGTTTTTAAATCTTTCTTCAGGTTCACCCCGCGTTCCCCGACTCTCTCTCCTTTTTGTTGATTTGTGTTTATATTGAGTTATTGATTGCTTTTTTTAGCATTGTTAACTTTAATATGTATTATTGGTTTTTTTTATCTATATTATCAGTTATCAATCTGTTTTATCTTAATTGTCTTGTTTAGCTATCAATATGTTTTTTGTTGTATTAATTCTGGGCTGCTGGCAGTAAATTCATTCTGTTTTATTCTAGCAATAAGTTCATTCTGTTCATGTATGAGCTATTAAATGTTTAGTCTTGCTATATGCTAATAATTATATAAGAGAGAGATTGCGTGAGAATCCATATATGAGAATGAAATAATTCAATGAATCTAAATAAGTTATGTTTCAATGAATCCATATGGTTCATTACAGTATGTAGGTTTTTTAGAATAGAGAGGAGATTGATGCCTTTTTGTAATTATATGAACCTAACATAAAGCTCAACTTCTACTTGATTCTCAATTGTAGTCAGATGTTGATTCATGTTGTTTTCTTAATTTTAGATGGATAGTGGGGAAAATCTTATATCTAATGAGTCAAATCCTTCAAGTCAATAACCAAATTCTTTGCCTATTCTAGTTCCAGTTACTACCTCTAGTACAAACAGCAACACTAAAAAAGGTAATCCACCTTCTAGATGTAATCAAAGAAAAACATCCCAAATTTGGGATCGCTATAAAAAACTAGATGGTAATGCTAAAACTCCTAGGGCTGCATGTAAGTATTATGGAAAAGAATATGCATGTCATATTATACTTAATAGGACTAGTAACATGTTGAGTCATCTAGGTGTATGCAAAAAAATTTCTTTTATCATTGAGCGAAAACAAAAAACTTTAATTTTAAAACCTAAGCCTAAAATAAAGAGGGGTGATAATGGAGAGGAAAATTTCGTGACTATTAAGGCAGTGGGTTATAATTATGAAGAGTGTAGGAAAGCCTTTGGAAAAATGATTATACTTTATGATCTACCTTTTAACTTTATAGAAAACCAAGGATTTAAATTATTTTGTAAAGTAATGTAGCCTAGATTTGATGTTCCTTCTCACTTGATGATTTGGAGAGATTGTTTAAAATTTATTTAGTTGAGAAGGAGAATTAAAGAAAGCTCTTAAGGATCAATGTTTATGTTTAAGAACTGATAATTGGATTGATGAAGGTTGGAACTTGAATAAAAGAATTCTAAACTTTTGTCAAGTTTCTAATCATAACGGTGAAACCATTGGCCAAGCGATTGAGAGTTGTGTATTGGAATGGGGAATTGATAAGATTTTAACAGTTGTTGTAGACAATGCAAGTTCAAATAATTTGACAACAAAATATCTTAAAAGAGTAACAATTGGGTGGGCAACTAATATATCATCAAATGACTTTGTTGTAACCCATTTCACATCCCCATAAATAAAATAAAAAGAAAATAATAATAAATTTAAAAAAATGGAACAGTGTTACTGTTCCCCTCTCTCTCCCACCGCATGTTGTTGCTCAAAACCCTAGGAATGGAAAGTAGTGCAAACGCACCCTGCAAAGCCACGCCTATTGGAGAACTCACCCGGTGTCCATGCGCGACAGAGGCCGCTCCCTTTATGCCTATAAAGACTACTCACAATATTAGTAACCAGGGGTTTTTTTTTTTGAACGGGAGAGGTGGCTGGAAAACTGAAAGAGGGGGGGTTTTTTGAAAAAGAAGAATTGTAACCTCTCTCTATAGTCTCTCTTTCTCCACCGTTTGAAACAACAATGCTACCAGGAACCGCCCACCTTGCCTTTGGAACTGTTGCTTGGAAGAAGAAGTAGAGAAGCAAGGTGACTGAACAAGGAGAAGACATAACGGAGAAGACATAACACAAACGCGGCAAAGAAAAGGAAGAACAACCACAGCCAGTCGCAACAACACCACTAGGAATAGAGCACGTCCTCTCCACCACCACTAGTTGCCACTCTCTTCCTAGTCGACAACAACACAGTTAGGAGTAAAAGGAGAAAACGAAATAAAGGAGAACAAAGTTGAAGAAGAACGTAGAGAAGAAAAGGAAGAAAGGTTGAACACTGCATTCTAAAGGCCAACCACCATCTCAGCCATCCTCCGGTCAGCAGCCACCACCAACCACCTCCACGATGCCACTATAGAGAGAGAAGAACATTATTGACAGAGGGAGCAAAGGAAACAAAGAGAAGAAGCAGTGCTAACATAGTAGGGAGGAGGAAGAAGACCACAGCAACACCACCGCCAAACCGGCCACC
The DNA here is from genome assembly GCF_000495115.2 of Populus euphratica. Classification (NCBI taxonomy): domain Eukaryota; kingdom Viridiplantae; phylum Streptophyta; class Magnoliopsida; order Malpighiales; family Salicaceae; genus Populus; species Populus euphratica. The sequence continues at coordinate 25,725 of NW_011500099.1, forward strand.
AACACCACCGTCAGCCCATCTATCCAAACTCATCATCTCAGGTAACCATTTCCCTTATCACCATTCAAGGTCATGTTCTTGCATGCAGAACGTGCACTGTGCATGTTCTCCAAGCAAGAAGATAATTAGCTAGTACTGTGCATGCATAGTAACCAGCTAATTAATCAACGGGGTTACTGTGCTCATATACAGTACCCCCGGTTACTATACATGTACAGCAACCCCAATTACTATGCGTGTATAGTACTCCTAGTTACTATTTGTTGCGGGCTAGAATATCAGCCCAACCTATGTGGCTGGACTGAATCCAGCCTTATGGATGTAGTAGGCCTGTTTTATTTTAAGTCGATTTCAACCTAGTCTCCTTTTGTGGCCGGGTCCGATCCAATAAAAAATTTCATAAAATGCTTCAAAAATTATTTCAAAGAATCTGTGATTTTCTGTAATTTTGTTGCTACATTTTGATCAATATTGGTTTGTATTTTTATACTGTAAAGATACAAATCCGATATTAAAATACTTAGTTTTCGTGAAGTCATAAAAAAATATAAAAATAAAAATGTTTTGTTTTCATGCATACGGCCTAGTCTCTCCAATATATATATATATATAAATATTATAACATCATATTTTCACATAACAAAAGAAATTTCAAAACAATATATGTAGTAGCATGCATTTTGGCTTTAATAACTAGTTTATTCAAGCCATGAGAACTAGGCCAATATTTCAAAAATTCCAAAAAAAATATTTTCTTTTCATTTAATATCTGGGGTTATGATCTTATGCGTAAGACGTATTCCGGATATTAAATTTTTTTGTTAACATCAGAATCACCCAATAAGATAAGTATCTCCTTATCGAGAAGGACTCTTCTTAAACCATAAACAGACCAACCACTAGAAATATGATCATACCTTAGCTTTTTATCAGATAATTAAATAATGCAGCTTACCTTAGATAAGGTGTATTTGGGGTGCTAATACCTTCCCTTTACGCAACCAATCCTCGTACCCAATCTCTGAGACCAGTTAAGGTTCCTGGTGACCACAATACTAGGTGGCGACTCCCATTCCATTTTCCACCGATAAAAGACAATATTTTCTTGTCTCCCTATATTTGCCAAATAGATGTTATTCATTTTCAGATAAAAGTGGAAAACCCGCCGCGACGCTGCACACGTGCGACAAACTTCATGCATGTTAGATGTTGTGCACATATTGTTAATCTTATTGTATATGTGGGGTTGAAAGACATTGATGAATTAGTGGTTAAAATTAGGAATGTAGCAAGGTTTGTTAGATTTTCTCCTTTTAGACAACTTGTTTTTAATCAATGTACAGAGAGGTTGAAAATTAGGAGTAAAAAATATGTTTGCTTGGATGTTGCAACTAGATGGAACTCTACATATATGATGCTAGATGCGGCTGTTAAATATGATGTGGTTTTTATGAGGTTAAAAGAAATTGATCCTAGGTATTTGAGTTACTTTAAGGTTGATTCAAAAAGAAAACAAAAAGACTTAGGTCCTCCTGCTTTAGAAGATTGGGGAAAGGCTAGATCTTTTGTCAAGTTCTTGAAATTATTTTACACGATTACATTGAAATTTTCTGGCTCGTTATATTTGATATCTAATTCTTTCTTCTATGAACTGATTTCCATGCACACAAGCATATCTCAACTTTGTATAAGTGAAGATGTTTATGTAAGTCAAATAGAGAAGAATATGATGGCAAAGTATAAAAAAATATTGGGGGCATCAAGATGCACTAAACTTTTTATTGTATGTGGTTGTTGTGTTAGATCCACGTTTCAAATTAAAGTATGTGAGATTTTATTTTGGAAGATTGTATGATGTTGAAGAGGCTGAAAATTTTACGATTAAGGTTAAAGATACTTTGCTAAGGTTGCTTGAGCATTACATGAATGTTGATGAGAATGTTGAGGTTGTATTAATGAAAATGTTAATGTTGATTTAATGCTAGTAAATAATGATACTTTGCTAAGGTTGCTTGAGCATTACATGAATGTTGATCATAATGTTGGAAGTCGTATTAATGAAAATGTTAATGTTGATTTAATGATAGTAAATAATGATATGTTGGATGACTTGGCTTCTCAATTCAAAAAACATTTAGAGGAAAACGGTGGTGTCCAAAAAAAAAATAAGGTTGAGAGGTATTTGGGTGGGTAATGATTGTGAGGATCCAAATGATTTTAAATTAGATATTTTGGGTTGGTGGAGGTGTAATGCTACAAAATACAAGATTCTTTCTACGGTGGCACAACACATGTTAGTCATCCCAATATCTACAGTTGTTTTTGAAGTAACATTCAATACTAACGGTCATATATTAGATCCATTTTGAAGTTTTTTATCTCCATCGACATTGCAAGCACTTGTTTGTTGTCAGAATTGGTTGAGTTTAGCACCAATTCCACTCATCATTAGAACCTTCATGTATTATATTGAAAATTCTGAGATGATTGAGTCAGGTAATTTCTCTTACAAATTTAAATATAGTTATTTTATAATATTATTTATTTACATATGTTTAATCGAACATTTTAATTTATATTTTTGTAGAATTTGGTGAAAGTTTAAAAATCTCAACTGATTGTTTGTAAGTAGTATTGGTGGCTTGGTGCAATCTTGGAATAAAATTGTTTTGGATAATTAATTTACTTTACCTTGTTAACTCCCCTTAAAAGTTTGCATACTTAATTCTTTCAATAGTGCAATCTTGGAATATAATTGTTTTTGGTAATTAATTTACTTTACCTTGTTAACACCCCTTAAAATTTTGCATACTTAATTCTTTCAATAGTTGAACTCTAATATGTTGCTAATTTGCTAGTTTTTTTTATAGCGTTATCCTTGCTAGAATTTTTTGATGCTGCTGTTGCTAGAATTTTTTTATGCTGGCGTTGCTAAGTTTTTTTCTTCAAAGTTCAAACTATGCCAGATGTTTATGATAATTTATTGTCGGATGCTAATGTATTCACTTGTTAACGTTAATGTTTCTAGTGCGAACAAACTTTTAAATTAAGGTGTTTAAATTTGATCATGCATTTTGCATATTGCATTGATTTAGCACTTTGGGAAGTATATTAAAATTCAACCAATTTGCATCTTTGTGGGATTTTAAGTAATGTTCCAATTCATGTCCAAATTTTAATTCATATTAAAAGTTAGTCAATTCATATTAAAAGTTAGCCATGTGAATTAGCTTAACATTAAATTTACAATTTTTAAAAGCTGAACATCAGTTTGCTTTAAAATGTAAAGCTTAATTTAATGTAAGGCTAAGCCAATTTAAAAAAAAAATACAAAAAAACCCATGGGATTAGGTTTCCCAATTTTTTCCTTAGAAAACCGGATTTAACTGAATCAGACTGGTTCAGTTTGAACTTATTTCTGGTCCGATCCGATTAATTTTATACAAAAATATTGTAATTCAGTTCGGTTGGGTTTTTGAGTCTAAACCAAATCGAATCGAACCGAACCGAGAACACCCCTAAATGAACATGTGTGGGTAGATCGCTCGTGAAAATAGACCAATGTGAGTGTGAGGGCAGGTCGCCCATGAAAATAAACCGTGTGAACATGTGGGCTGGTCTCCCATGAAAATAGACCAGGATGAACATGTGTGGGTAGGTCGCCCTTAAAAATAAACCAATGTGAGTATGAGGGCAGGTCACCCATGAAAATAGACCGTGTAAGTGTGTGGGCTGGTCACCCCTAAAAATAGATCAAGATGAACATGTGTGGGTAGGTCGCCCATAAAAATAGACTAATGTGAGTGTATGGGCAGGTCACCCATGAAAATAGATCGCGTGAGTGTGTGGGTTGGTTGACAATACCAAAAGATTGATGTCTTCTCCCAAGTGCAGGAGTGTCGAAGTAATAAATAACCCGCCAAGATCGGGGTCGAACCACAGGGAGGTTAATTGTACAAATTATAAATAACAATAATACAACAACAACAATAATAATAGCAATAATAGCAATAATAATAATAATAATAATAATAATAATACTAGTGGTAGTGGTAGTAGTAGTAGTAATGAAGAAAAAGAACAAGAAGAAAATGATATATTTGAGATGGAATATTAATGTAAAGATTTAACAATGATAATAACAAATGTCCAGGTTTGAGATTCCACTAATGGTATGTCAAACAAGTATAGTATAAACTCTTATTATTCAATTGGAAA
>NW_011500099.1:30747-31632 GCF_000495115.2 Populus euphratica
TTTTAAGTACTAATCATTGGTCGCCCATGAAAATAGACCAAGATGAACATATGTGGGCAGGTTGCCTGTGAAAATAGACTAGTGAGTGTGTATGGGTAGGTCTCCCATGAAAGTAAACTAATTTTCTTCAAAAGGGGCAGGTCGCTCAAGATAATTAGATCATTTTTTTCTTTTTTTTTTCTTTACTAGTTTACTATGCAAGACATTGATGATGTTTTGCTTCATAAGCATTGTAAAGAGGGGGCATATGTAGTTACCTAATTTTTTACCCACCTTTTTGATAAAATTTTTGAAAAATCCAAAACAATTGTGAAAAACAACAAAAATCCAAAAAAAAACATATTTTTAATATATTTTTAGCATTTTCAGCATCGTTCAAAAGAATTTAAATTTTCAAAAATCTTTGAAACGTGTTTAACTTTTAACGTGTTATATTTTAAAGTCACTGATTTTCCTCATTTCAAGTCGATGCTGATAAGAAAAATTAAAAAAAAATCAAGTTTATGAAAAAAGAAAGAAGTTAAGGGAACAAGTTTGAAAACCTAGCAATATTTTTACTTATAAATATTGATCTTCTCAACACACACAAGGGGGGTAATTTTGCGAAGAGGGAGAAACCACAAAAAAAACCTAAAAACCTAACTCTTTTTCCCCTCTCACCCAAGAACCCGCAGCCTCCCTCTGCTCCGCTAGCCCTCTCCCCTTCACCAAATGATTTCCTTGCATTTTATTCTCTTCCCCAGATCGGTTCTTCCCTCTCAACACAGAATAACCTTTCCCTTAACAACAACTAGCACTCCCTCTATCTTCTTCTCTCCCAGCCGGCGTGTTCTCCTTCTTCACCTGTAGAAGCCCACCTCCGCTGCACCTCTATCTCCCACACCG
>NW_011500099.1:32430-32565 GCF_000495115.2 Populus euphratica
AAGAAGAAGATGAAGATGAGAACTTTGAGATGAAATATTAATGTATGGATTAAACAGTGATAACAACAAATCTTAAGGTTAGAAGATCCACTAATGGTATGTCAAACAAGTATAGTATAAACTCCTATTATTCAA
>NW_011500099.1:32833-55827 GCF_000495115.2 Populus euphratica
ATTAGTCATTAAACAAGCAAAGTATTAAAGAGTAAACAAGATAATAAATACAAAACATGTTAGTATCAAATATTAAAGTCCATATTAAGTTTACACTATACTTATTCTTACACCATTAGTGTAACCTTTTCACCTTGACATAATAAGCTTAGCTAAACATAATAAAAGAAAGAAAAATAAATAAACAAAATAAGAACATAAATAAGATAAAAGTTAACTAAGTATATCGCACCCTCTTGAGCGGAGTGGAGCGGCGATCTTTGATTGATTTGGAGGTCTTTTGTTTTGATTTTGTGTAAAAGGGAGTTGACACCTAGTATTATGGTCACTAGGAAACCTAGCTGGTCTTTCAGAGATTCTAAGGAAAGGGACTGATTGCATAAAGGGAAGGTGTTAGCACCCCTACTATGCCCTACCTAAGGTAAGCTGCTTGGTGTTTGGTTTGTCTTATAATTGTTATAGTGTTGGTGTTTTCTAATCCCATCAGTTTTTCTCAGTTTGATTCTAATTAAATTTATTAAGATAGAAATCAAAGGAGATTCAATGTGCTTTACAAGCTCATTTTTCCCTTGGTATTTCAAGAGTTTGCGACTCATGAATCGTAAGGAGGAGGGACAAAAGTTTAGAAATCTAGAGTGCTTTAAAAATCTTTTTTTTTGTCTTAATGTTTTATACTCTCACAACTCGTAAACTGTGGAGTAAAAACAAATTGAAATATCCTCGATTATAATCAAGGCTTTTTTCAAGGATGTGTGCAGATTTATTATTTCTAGAAAATTATTTTGGATATTTACGACTTTGGGTTTCTTTATCCAAATATTAACAATGAATAATAACAAATTATTCCCAATAATATTTTGGATATTTTTCCTTTAAGCATTTCTTTATCCAAACATTAGCGGTGAATAATAGATGAATCCCCAAAAAAAAATAAGATTTTTATATTTTTTTAGAATATTGACCAATATCCTTTGGAGTTTTACAAACATGTTGTAAAATTCAAAAATATAAGAAAATATTTTTGTATTTAAGAAATTCATGCAAAAACACATTTTCAAAACTTTCAATATATATATATTTGCATAAAAAAGAGTGTTCAAAACATGTTAGAGTATTGACCATATGCAACATACAAGAAAACATTTTAAAAAACCCATGAGCATCGCAATTAAATACAAAAATCGCAATAAAAGGTAACCAATCGTCAGATATAATCTAAAATTTACTAGAAAGCTTAAAGCAACTAAAAAAAAAACATCATAACTAGAGAGAAATAAAATAGAATTTAGTGACAGTGTTCATCCCCTTAAACCCATTCTAGTGACAAAGTTCATACCCACAAACCCCTTTCTTTGATACAATTAAAACCCATTGTACTCATCACACGTAGACAACAAGGAGAAACGAAAAACTAGAAGCATGCTCTCTAATTTTAAAAGCCATGGCCGACTAATCTCTTCTCCAACGGTGCAAGGAATACACACAATAAAATCTCTAAATGTAAACATTCCTAAACATGAAGGCAACCCCTTTTACATGGACTACCGCTAAACTAAACATCATGAAAGAATAATGGGCAAGCCCTTTTACATGGACTACCACTAAACTAAATATCATGAAAGAATAATGGGCAAGCGTTGGCTTGGTCTAAACAAAACCAATTATTGAGAGAAAAGAAACAAATACAATTGAATGCCTTATATAAAAATAACAAAGGAGGATAGATTGGGGCTTATACCTGCAACTCCTGTTTGCAGAAAATAAAACCAAAGACCGAAAGAAAAAGCTCACGCATGCCTCTTTAGCTACTGGTAAATGATGGACAAAACAGAGACACTGAAGCTGTGATGTGCCGATGAATTGGATGTTCATCCTTCTATGTTCTCTTGCTCTTTTTGGTTTTCCTGCCTCTCTTGTGTATTTTTCCTTGCCTTTCTTTTTCTATTTTTCCTGCTCTTTCTCCCTTTTCCTGTCTTTCTTTTATTGTCCCTCTCTATTCTTTTCCTCCCTGGCTTCCCTTCTTTTTTTTCCCCTCTCTTTTCTTCTTTTTCTGCTCTCTTTTTTTCGCCCCCGTTAGGTCATTAGAAGGGCTTATATATAGTCTAAATATGTCTTTATTTAGGAAGGATTCAATGCATTAATCCTAGGATGCAAATCCCTACTAATTTGTAGTTAAAAAAATGCAAAAAGGAAGTTGTAATATTCTAATTTTGATTTTGTGTTTGCGTCTTGTTTCTTTCAAGTTTTAAAGGATGGTGTGGCTCTTTTCTTTCCTTCCATAGAGCCAGCTGCTCCCTTTGAAATGAGGCAACAAAAACGTGGTCTTCAACTCCAAAAATTAGGCATGATGAAAAAGGAAAACAACAGGAATTTACAAAGAACAAAAGGAAAGAAATCAGATGGAGGATGCAGCTGCAAAGTCCTATTTTCATTATTCGGTGTGGTAAAAAATTCTATCATTTATGATGATTCAGCCCCTCTCTCCAGCTTTTAATATCCTTCTTCAATTTAATCCCCCATTTTAACACTTTTTAATTTAGTCCTTGATCCAAAACAATATCCTTCTTCAATTTAATCCCTCATTTTAACACTTTTTGATTCGGCCCTTGATCCAAAAAAATCTTTTAAATCAGTCTTGCGAACTTGGGTTATATCCTTCCTGCGATAAAATTTTATGCCCTTATGTTAGATGTTCAAATGGGAATATCTTGAGCTTCTGATATCGAAATCAAGTGATTCAAAATCCCAAATTCATCTACACGTCTAGGACTTAAACTTTGATGGAGTCGAAGTGAGATAAAAACTTTTTACAGAACAGAATCTAGTAGTAATTTGGTTGGTCAAAAGGGATTTCCAGGTCTAACTCAAAAACTAACGAATGTTGAGAATCCTGATATGACTGAGAGTATGAACTAAGAATAAAAATCATAAAAACTAGGCCAAAAATAGAGATTTTTTTAGTGCAAACTCGGGTCAATATCCTTCTCGCGGTAGAATTCTCTACCTTCATGTTAGATATTCAAACAAGAACATCTTGAGCCTCTGATATCAAAATCAAGTGATTCAAAAGTTCAAATTCATCTATGCATATAGGACTATAACTTTGATGAAGGAATCAATGTGAGATAAAATCCTTTTACAAAACAGAATATAGTAGTGATTTGATTGGTCTAAAGGGATTTTCGGGTCTAACTCAAAAACTGATGAATGCCGAGAATCCTGATATGACTAAGAACAAAAATCACAAAAACTAGGCCAAAATAGAGTTTTTTTAGTGTAGACTCGGGTCAATGTCCTTCTTATAGTAGAATTTTCTACCTTTACGTTAGATATTCAAACATGAATATCTTGAGCTTCTGATATCGAAATCAAGCGATTCAAAAACTCAAAATCATGTACGCGTCTAGAACTACAACTTTGATGGAGGAGTCAAAGTGAGATAAAATCATTTTAAAGAACAGAATCTGGCAGTAATCTAGTTGGTCAAAAAGGTTCTTCATCTGACAGTGCTAAGCATTCAAATTAAAGGTATCTTATATTATTAGATATATTATTATAAAACATGCTTTAGTTAACGAGTTATTGATACTTCAAGTGCAAAATGATGATATAAAATCTTGACAAAATGCATTTTTAAGTACTAATCAGGCCCCAATCCATCGATTTTGCCACCTTTGATGGCGGCGACGTGTGAATGCACGCGCTTCCATTAGTGGTGGCACGTGGAACAACACGCCGCCACTATTCCTGCAGTTGCAAAAGGACTTCCTTGTGATTTCTGGAGTTTTAGGGGATGTTTTTTGAAAATTTTAAATTATTTAGTATAATTTTTGTTTAGTTTTTTTAAATTTTTTTATAATTTGTAGTGTGGATGTACCAAAAAAAAGGAAAAGAAAAGAAAAAATAAAAGAAAATATAGAGAAGCTGTACATGCATGTTTGTATTTGTTTTATGGATTTTTTTTTATTTATGATAAAATTGAAAAGAATAAAGAAGAATTTAATATTTTGATTTGCTCAAGGTCAAGAATTATTAACTTATACATAAGTTGTATTTCTAATATCCGATGAAAAGACGCAAATTTTAAAACTTCTTTAACACATCAAAGTCACGAAGCAGGTTACCTTGGGTAGGGTGCGTTAGGGATGTTAATACCTTCCCTAACTACAATTAGTCTCTTACCCGTGAATCTCTGACCCCCCCCCCCCCCCGCCACTATTCCTGCAGTTGCAAAAAGACTTCCCTGCGATTTCTGGAGTTTTAGGGGCTGTTTTTTGAAAATTTTAAATTATTTAGTATAATTTTTGTTTAGTTTTTTTAAATTTTTTTATAATTTGTAGTGTGGATGTACCAAAAAAAAGGAAAAGAAAAGAAAAAATAAAAGAAAATATGGAGAAGCTGTACATGCATGTTTGTATTTGTTTTATAGATTTTTTTTTATTTATGATAAAATTGAAAAGAATAAAGAAGAATTTAATATTTTAATTTGCTCAAGGTCAAGAATTATTAACTTATACATAAGTTGTATTTCTAATATCCGATGAAAAGACACAAATTTTAAAACTTCTTTAACATGTTTCTTCAACAAAAACCTCAATTTATACCCACCTGTTGATTTTAATAAAAATACATGCCTGATTAATCTGGTTATATTTTAAAAATTTTAAATTATTTATTCTTTATTTATTATTATTATTTATTTTATTTTTATTTGTTAATTATTATTTTTAAATTTTCAAAATTGGGTTATTACACAAAATATTTTGTATGTAAAATATTTTGCATCCTTAAAAATACTTCATGCAAAAACGGCACCTTAATTTATTCATTAATTTTATTTACTCGTGGACCAATAAAAAGAATTTAATTGTGGCTATAATAAAATTAGAACTAATTCAATTTGGTTTTATTCTCACAAAATTTTAACATCCAAAAAGATTCCCCTATAGACTCTAACATGTTCTGATTACTAGTGAAGTGGTGATGTCTTTAGGCTACCTTATTAAATTATGCATCCCCTTTATCTTGCGGCCCCTGTGCTCTCTACCATTATCTATTTAATTTAATGTATGACACTTTTTTATCGCTTGCTTCAGTCGCGTTGAAATTATGTACTCCTTCTAAATTGAGGTCCCTGTATATGTAATGTATGTACACATGGTTTAACCAAGCTCTGGGATTTTTTGTGTGCGTGGCAAATTTCAATTGATCATCGTTGATCCATCTTGTATTGATTCGGTCTTGCTTGCTGGAGATTCATGTATCAACTATATTGCTTATGTCTCCTTCTACGTTTTCAAAAACTATGGAATATATGGACTACGTTCATTTGATGGGTAGGGGCTCCCTCGGTGCTGTCTTGGAAGTATGCTGAGTTTGCTTCAACAGAGGAAAGTCGTTCTTAATAGAGTTCTTCAAAAAAGAAAAAAGCATGTTCATTATTTTTTTCAATCCCTGTTAATAGAGTTCTTCAACAGAGGAAAGTATTTATTACGAGACAGTTTTTCTGTTATATGGTTCAAGGCTTTATTTCCTGACTTCCCTTATTGTGCTCTTGACTTGCTTATGTGTACAGATGATTTGATAAAATGGTCCAATGTTAGGAAGTCACGACCGTTAGTTTCTGTGGTCAGCTCCAGAACCTTTGTTTTTGAAATGGAATGTGGATGGCTCTTCTCTTGGTAAGCAGGCCCTAATGGTATTGGATGTTTTCTACCTGATCATAAAGGATTGGCGTTAGGGCTCTTTTCAATCCCTATTGGAATAAAAGATTCTAATGAAACATAATTATTATTAGCTGTTGTTAAAGCCTTGGAGTTATCTACATCGAAGGAAGATATGTTTGGAAAGGAAGTGGTTGTGGGATCAGATTCTGGAAATGCAGTCAATTGAATGACAAAGAAGTCTATCAGAACATGGTTTTACCAGAATCTCTTAACCCTTGCTCCACGTTTCTCATCATGTCTGGGTCCTGTAACTTATATTTACACTCTGCAAGAAGCTAATCACATGGCAGATAATCTTGCAAAACAAGGTGTAAGTAGGTATGGTGAACTGGTAGCATGGCTGTGATTATTTGTTGTTCATTGGTTACTTGTCTCTCTTTTCTAGATAGACTGATTGGTTTATAGAAATCATATGTTCAGTTTATTTGATGAGCCTATGAGTTTGCGCTAGATGCTTTGTTGAAATGGAAGAAGAATGCATTTAGGTTCACTGATGTGAGACAATGTGTAAATGAAATGCAGGCTTACGTGGATGCAGGGGCGGAAGGAAGGGGCAAGCACCGGCCTGGCCCCCTAATACATACATACATACATGCATATATATATATATATATGAATATATAGATATATATGTATGTGTATATGAATATATATATATATATATACATAAACGAGGAAAGAAAGTTTTAATAAGAGAAAATTTTGTAAAAAAAATCATACAAAACTGTTTCCCTAACACAATGGTGTCTCACAGCCTTGTTATGTTGATGGACACTTTATTTTTTTATTATAGTAGTAGTAGTAGTAATCGTAGTAGCAGTAGTAATTTGAAGTTAACGACCATATAAATCTCTAATAGTTATTATATAAGTAATCACAGAATTCGAACCTAAAACTATATGAGAAGCAAATTTTTTAATTTCAAACTTTTATTACTGGACCACCACTTAGATAATTAGATATATATTTTGTATACTCTACTTAGGTGGTGATGATCCAATCCAAATCAAGAGGTGCATCAACCATGTTAGAATTAAACCTACTACTATTTGGAAAAAACCTCAAAAGCATTAAATAGTTGGGGGAGTCTTAAGGGACTGTGAAGGTTTTTTTGAATCTTCTCGTCACCAACTGTTAAAAGAAAATATGTATGGTAGAAGTTTGTGTACAGCGATGTAATAAACAAAACTAAAAACTAAAAAGTTGATTCGAGAGAAAGATAATCTTATTGGGTATTTTCCTCTTATATATTCCTCTTTACACTTATACTTTAAGCTTTTGATTATAAGCTTATTAAAATCCTAAACAATCAAAAAATTAAATTAATCAAAGAAAAATATATTCTAAACAGAAAAAGTACTTCTGCGGATTTAACCGATCTACAAGTTCCCAACCATCTACTATTTTAAAAAAATCTTCAAAATGCATTAAAGAGTTGGAGGAGTCTTAAGGGACCGTGAAGGTTTTCTATGCCTCTTCTTGTCAACTTCGGAAGAAAATCAGTGTAGTAGGAGTTTATGCAATCTTATTAAGTATTTTAATTATAAACTTATTTATACATCTAAAATCTTAGGTAATTAAGAAGTTAAACTAATAAAAAAAACAGTAATCTGAATATGTTTAACTATTCAAGAAATTATTTGTTTTTTATAGGACATCATGTGTTTCTATCTATCAAACTATTTTCTTTCAATCTCAAATTTCATATTTTGATTGCATTAGTTTTTGTTTATATATTCATCTATTTTCATTAAAAAAACAAAAAAAAAACGCAAGTGAAAATTCACACCCTCTTTATTCAATGGTTTGTTGCTAATCGAGATTGTTACAAATAAAGCGAACGTAGTGGCAATTGTCTTTCATTGTATCTAATTCATGTATACGAAAATCAAATTCCGCACAATATTACAACTTGATTTTGAGATATCAATCTTTCATCCGAATGAATTTATTCACGAAACTAATTAATACTTCATTAGTAAGAATAAATCACCAATATGGAGTGGTGGAGCATGCGGTGTGACCACTCCAAATCATTTGACATCAGCCCAAATATCCTTTCCAAACAATCTGATTTTCCTTTTCACTTCGATTTTGATCCATGTTCCCGTAGCTCGGTTTTTCATGACTTCCTCAAGAATGGTCACATTATCATCCACTTGAAGATTCCTTTCACGAACAAACTGTATCCACCCCACGGAAAGAAAACGTCCTACACTCTCGTTTCCCTTGATGGAGCAAGAGAAGATCCATTCCTGGCCATTACCATCGTGGACATGCATGTTCATCGAATGACCTTCTTGGAAAGGTAAGGGACCAAGAGTGCAGGCAGGAATAGACAAGCCATTCTCGATATCGGCCTTGGTTAGCCGCTTTGAAAAGAGTGTTGTCATTGCTTGGCACAAAAGAAAAACAGATAAAGATGCTTAACTCGAGCTCAGCTTTGAGAAATCTGTGCTCGTAGCTAAATATGAGATGCTGCTGAAGTTGCTCACTTCACTCTTCAACATGTTCTATAAATAGGGAACATAGATGCAATCACGATTCTGCCATTAATGTGCTTAGAAAATGCGGTCACTTCTTCACGCAAAAGAACGTGGAAATTCCCAATCTCCTGGAAAGTCAAGAGACTATTGGCTAATGCATCCAAACACTTATCCACCAGGCTGTTTGTGTTACGATTATGTGCATGCAAGAATCCAAGTTTCTTTTCTGGGAAAATTCGAGGAATGCATTTTTGCTTGGATTGAATGCTTCTAAAGCATAGAAATTCGACGCGGTTCGTGCTTGAAGGACAAAGAAAATGTCAAACTTGGTATAAAATATTAATGGGCTACAAAGTTGAGAGACGTCAACTCTAATTTAGACTTGGTCTTTCTTATACTTGTTCTTTACGTTGAAATAGACATGCAATTTCACATCATTTTTATTTTCCACTATAATGATGACCAAGTTTCCAGCTTTAATTAGATTACCGTCCTTATTTTACTTTAAATTTGATTTGGTTAGAATTAAGGCTAGATGAACGTTTATCTGAGTTCAAATTAATTACGTCTAGGCAATTTTGTATACATGTTTGAAAGGGAAAAAAAATTATATATGATAAAGGGATTTTGAAGCCAGTTTTACTTTCTTTTTTTTCTGGAGGGTTTAAATAGACAATTTACTCGTTAACTAATTTATTTAAAAAAAATTCTTTACTCGTTAACTAATTTATTTAAAAAAACTTCTTAGTTTTTTTTTAAAAAAAAAAAAAAAACCTTGAATGATAACATGCACAACATATCTTTTCACCATGAATAAAACCTTGACTATTATCCAAAAACAAATGTGTATATATATATCTTTTCACCAAATAGCTAGATTAAGTTGGTAAATTGGTAATAATACTAAAACATGTAGTTTCTTTAATAGTGGAAGAGGATTGTATACAAGTCTAAATGGATGAACTTGTTAAAAGACCATGTATATGTGTAATCTAATTATTTCAACATATGTTTTTTAACAATTTCAAATGGAAGGTGGCGAAGCTCATTGAGGAGACATTATTTATTATATACTCACAAACATTTTTTATGGGATCCCAAAGGGAATTACTTATCAATTAGGTCATGAAATATTGATATGTTTCTCAATTGCATTTTTTTTCTAAATATATGTTAATGTTTTTAATCTAATATGCATAGGTTATGCCTTGAAACAGTACCATTTAAAAGTAAGAAAACAGGTTTAGGAATATGGAAATAAGGACCCAATTGAAAATATATGAATTGCTCATGACCGAATTGATTAACTTTTTTCAGCTGAGTTTTAATTGTAATGGAATAATTCTAGGTTCCCCGAGAGAACATTACAAGTCATCCTAAAAAGGATTTATCATGGTCATGTGACCTTATGGATATGTGATTTCTTCATTTGCTCATTCTTCAAGTAAAAGTAGGTCAGCATTGAATCTATATTCATATACCAAAATGACATGATCTCTTGCGGATAGAATTGAACTTATAATTAAAAATAGTTATTTGGAGAACTTTTTCTATAAACATGATTATTGGTAGTCTATTTTAAATTTGATGATATAGCTAAAAAAAAGATGATATCGATAGAAACTAAGTCGTGTAGAGTTTTCTATGTTGATAATTTATTGTTCACTCTTTAGTAAATCATTATAGATTGGAATTGTGAATTTTTCATAAATTTTCAATTCAATCCCAAAACTTTTTTTTACACAATCGAGCACTTTTAAGCCCAATTAATTAGCATTCAATTGCATTTTTATAAGAAATGATTGAATTGAAAGATAGAGGATTAAAGTGAAAAGAATGAGTGAAACAAATAGCAAATTTGAATTTCATATAAAAAGTTTATTTTGATCTTTTATAACTTTCGCTTTATAAGTGATCAGTCCCTTTAGTTTTTAAAACTTCAATTTTGATACTAAAATTTATTTCTCTCATTTTTTTATCCTTTTATATGAGATGAGAAAGGGGGATCATTGAATTCTAGCGAAGAGAAAAAAAGTAGTTGTTGATGACAATTCTAGCCACAAATAATTAGAATTGGTGTCAATGAATTCTATTTCATAAAGGAATTTTCACATAGGTGTTTCTTATTCTTCTCCTTGCCCGAAAATGTTGATCTATCCTCAAAAATGAATTGGTGTTGGTTCTATTTTGGATAAGAATAAAATACCATTTCTCATCACTCATTTTTTACCCATGTTTTCAATATATTTAGAAAAAATTAAAAAATGCAAAAAAATATCAAAATTATCAGAAAATATATTTACTTTTTTCCATGATTTTGCTAGTTTATGGTCATTTTATAATTTTTAACCATTTCACATATTGTTTTTGTATTGAAAATTTTTTTATGAATAAAATAATTCATAAGAAAAGAAAAAATATATCAATTTAACAAAAAAAATTAGTGAGTAAAATATAATTAAGAAAATAATAAGTACCGGTTTAGTTTAGTAACATAGAAGTTATTTTCATAAGTTTTTTCATATTTTTGTTAGTTAAAGCTTTTTTAAACTTCAAATTGAATTGAAATGAACAAAGTTTTCGTGTTACAATAGAATGAATATGTAGTCTGAAACAGAGATTTTAATAGTTTCTGAGTATAATAATAATAATAATTTATCTTAGATTATGTCTTAGATTAGGATAATTTTTATTATTATTAGTGTTGTTATTTTTTTTAATTACATATTAGAATCCTTTTTAGGCTATGATATAAAGCTATATAAATAGTTCATTCATCCAATAAGAAAATATCAAATACCTTTTAGAATCCTTATGCTCATGAAGCTTGTGAATCAGTGCATCAAAGGTTTTGATTCCGGCCAAAAGTCAGCAGCGATTCCGACTGCAATTTTAGAAAGAGTAGCGTCTTATCTGCGGCCAGCAGAATCTTTATCCTAAAGATTTATTCTCTATCCCTATTTAGAATTCTAAAGGTGATAGATAAATGCCTCTAGAGAAGATTCTTATGGCGTGGAGGGCTAGGGGCTATTCAAAAGTAAATTACTTAACACTTCAATTTAAAAAATAAAGAGTGAAATATAGCTTATTATTATTCAAATACAATATTCAAAAGGAGTAAAAATTAATTTTCTATAATTACATTATCACAAATGCAAGAATATTAAGATCACTGTTATAAATCATGGTTTTGATTTTTTCATAAAATATGTTTGTAATTTTTATGAATTTTTTTATTTTTTTAATGAAAAATTTCATCTTTATTTTTCACTAATGAATAAATTTTTCAGTTTTCCAAGGGAAAAGTAAAAAAAAATTGTTAATAATTAAAAATATATTTAGGGAGTATTTGAAAATATGATAATAGTTGATTTTAACTTAGAAATACAATAAAATAATATTTTATTATTATTTTTTAAAATTATTTTAATATTAATACATCAAAATAATATGAAAATATAAAAAATTTTAAAAATTGTATTTTCCTAATTTTTATATATGCCACACTTGGTAATAGTGCTCGACTTTTCCAAAAAACAAAATATATATATGTCCGAAAGTTAAGAGAGGTATAACAGGAGGGACACGTGCCTGAAAAAAAAATTAAAATTTTCTCATGTGTAGCCCTTACAGGAAACAAAAATTTTAAGTTTGGACCCCTAGCAAATTATTTTAGCTTTAACCATCCTTGCAAATTATTCTGCCTCCGCCCCTGATGACACATGTGGGTCCATCATGGTAAAGAACATAACTCTCCTTTTTAAATGGATATGGATTCTGCGAGATGGTGGTGGTTCGGGTTGGCATAATTCCTATCCTTCAAAAGTAGAAACGAACTGCTAAGCTGTTCAATTTTACTCCAATTTGGATAGCTTTTGTGTCTGCATATTCTAGTTTTGATGAATGCTCTCATGCTTCGAGTAGCTTGAGGTCTAAGATTGGTGATGGGAATAAATTTTAGTTAATTTTGTCATGATTTTTGGATCGGTAATGAAGCCTTGAAGGAAGTTTACCCCAACTTGTTCAGAGTAGCACATGAATATCAATCTTGCACATGAAATTTGGAGTTGGAAATTTAATTTAGAGGTCTCTTATGCAAGAGGAACTGTAGGAGGAAGCTGATCTACTTCAGCTGCTGGCCTCTGCTCAAATTCCTCTGAATAGCTGGATAATTGGCTTGGGTTCATGACCTTAAAGGTGTCTTTCTACTCGGTGAAATATTGCTGCAAATTCTTCGCTGGCTGCAGAGAGCTCCATTCAATCAAACGAGAGGCGTTATTTGGAGCCTCTAAAGGTAGAAACTCCCTTATAGATGGCAGCACTAGGGAGATCTAGCAAAAGAGATTTCGTTTTCCAAAGAGGAATCGTCACTGCTGCAGCAAACTTCTGTACATTTTGTATTGTTGAGCAAGAAAAAGTACCGCAACGTCTCCTGGGATGCTGAGTTGCATGGAATATTTTGTGTTCGTATCTTGAAATGGTGGGGATCAACCAAGTTTTTTGAACAAACTTTCTTGATAAAAGTCGAAAAAATATATTTATTACCCCAAGCAAAAACACACTCCTTATTCCTTAACTTTTCCATGCTAGTGTAGCTGAGTCTATTGTTCAACGAATGGATCCTAGCTGTTGCTTTGTGAAAGAATAGACAGAGAACATAATCTCAATCCAGGTTGATTTTCTCAAGATAAATTTGTTCTTAACTTGCCAAATAAGCTAGATTATTCCATACAAGAATCCTCGTTGCACTCTTTGTTGAAATTCACCATAAACCACGCCTTTTTACTGTAGAATAGATCGTCCAATGAATGTGGAATGCACTATGAAAGACCCCCACCAATTTGCTATTTTATTCCAGAGATTCCTATAAACTGAACATTGAAAAGAGCATACTGTTTCTGAACCAGATTTACAAAAGGGACATAGATCTTCCTGTTTTGATATAGTTTTTCTTTAAATTAAGGAGCGAGTGCATAACTCGAAGGATGCTGAAGGTCTGCAAAATGGATGACAGCTCAGGATTACGACTCCATGTATCTTGGCATGGATCATATTCTTAGCTCTGAAGAAATTCGATGCTGGAGCAATGTGCATAACTGCTGGCAAATTAACCAATCCAGTAGGCCTCCATGAGGTGCTTTTAAATAAAATGTAGATGGGTCCTCTGGATTGAAGCATTATGATTCACTATTCTTTGTTATCTTTGTATTATTCTTGTGTGTTTATTATATTAAAATCTATTATATAAAATTCATTAGAGTTTTATATATATATAACAAGTATACATGTTCAGACAATAAAAATAAAAAACAGCAACTGTTGAACACAACAATTTATCTTATCCTTCAAAAACCCATTTTCTCCCATATTCTACTAGTCTGATGGGGCCAGTTGGTGATGCAGGCATAAACTAGAAAGACAGCAAACAAACACAAAGAAAATAGATTTATTGAGCGAGCTGGTTGCAAACCTAAACTCTATATTCACAATTTATTATTTTGATATAATGCATCATGATGTTTGCCTCTCAAAGAGATTTCTAAAACATTTAAATATGCTAAAAAACCTACTTGGGAAATAAAATCATAATCTGAAAAGATAAAGAAAAATTAAATAAAATCCAAAATAAAGCAAAAAATTCAAAAAGAATATCAAGAAAAAATAATAAAACTAACTCAAACAATATCTTATGAACCTAGTTTCAGGGGATCCAAACATTGGAAGATCAACAAAGCATATTTCTAATTGAAACAGATCTCAGGAACTTCGTGTAAAAATTTAAGATCAATCCAATAATTAAATTTTTTTATAATATTTATTAGTCACTAGTCTAGTCTATCACGTCCAATTATTTTTAAAACCTAAATTTGTTTCACCAGTACAATATAAATACTCGGGAACTTCAGTTTTCGCAAGTCTGATTGCATCAACAGGCCTCTATAAGTGATCATGAAAGACTTTTTTCATTGTATCTTCTCATGCCCAGCCCAGCAAGCATTAAAGAGTCTGAAACTTACGCCCGTAGATTTGTTTTGTTGTTTTTTATGGCTATTGAGGGGGCATAGATTTTTTATTTTTTTTTTACCTAATAAAAGAAGCCCATAATTGGTCTTATACGGTGGCCTTCTCTCAAGTCTAGTTTTAGCCCATTATAAGTTTATTAGCTGGCTATTTGCTTTTCATATGCCCCGTAGCACCTAAACTAGCTTCATGAAGGAACTAGGTTTATTGAACACACAAATCCTAGAAAAAGAAAACAGCAATAAACTATAAGAAAAACTCACAAATCTGTGTTTTTGAAAATTGATTATTGAGTTTCAAATAACTAAAAGAACAAAGAAAAAGATTTCGGTTAGTTTTTCATAATCAATCACGAGCTAAAAAAAATTAAAAACAGTATAAAATTCAAAATTAACATTAAAATAAAAGGAAATACTAGATAGAAAAGCTTAATCTTTAAAACATGAGAAATTTAGATGGTTCTAAAATCAGCCGACATTGTGGACACATGTATATTTTTTAATAATTTATTTTGGTTTTTAAAGTTTTATTTTATAAGATTTAATTCTAATTGAAAGTCAATTACATTTGAATTCCAATTTAATAGTAAAATTAAAAGAAAGAAAACAAAAAAAAACACTAAAAATAAGTGGCATGCTAGAGATTACATGAAAAATACATTTAGATCCTCGATCTTTAAAAATAACACAATATATACAATTTAGATCTTCTTAGATTTTAAGAAATTAATTTTGATATAGAATTTTATTTTTGTAATTTTTTAATCCCTAGTTAGAGATAATGATTACTGAATTCTAGTGATGAGAGAGAAAGTCATCATTCACTCCGTTTTTGGGCACCAAAATGGATTTTATCAGTGTCTACAGGTTTCGCCAAGACAATCAAAAGTAAATCAATTTGATTTTAAATTTTTAAACTAGTTTTTAGACATTTAGAGTTGATGAAATGGTTTGTAAGAGAGGGCTTGTTGGATTTCAATGCTGAAATAGAAAGTCATCAATCATTTCATTTTTACCTATCAAAATAGGTTTCATTGGTTTTCACGAATTCCATAAGATGAGAGGGACTTCATAGTAGTTGTTTAGAGCCTTAATGTTACATGAAAAACCATACATGAGATTTGAGAGTCAAAACTAACTGAATTTAATTTTGAGTTTTTGGATTTATTTTTTTTTGGTATTTGAAGTTGATGGAATTGTTTTATGAGTATTATAAGGGTGCTCATTAGGATTTTTTGGGTTAAAATAACTTGAAAATTAAGTCTTTTTGGGAAAAAAACTAGTTACTTAATTTTTTAATCACTATAATTGTAGTCAGAATATGGGTTTATAGACGATGTGTACTTGTCTTTTTTCAAAAAAATAAGAATGGGCTAGTTCTTTTTGGCCCCCTTTTTTGAGTTAAATGTAAATTAAAAAAAATATTATACCTAATTAAGTTCATAGTTTGGGTTGTGGGTTTTACGAGTAAAGCCGCAACAATTAAACTATATATATATATATATATATATATATATCTTTTCTGAATAGAGATTGATGTTTAATAATGTTGTGCATATTTATTTTTTGAAAAGATTATTTTGATTTATCTATAAAATGTTTAACGCTGAAATAGAAAGTCATCAATCATTTCATTTTCACCCATCAAAATAGGTTTCATTGGTTTTCACGAATTCCATAAGATGAGAGGGACTTCATAGTAGTTGTTTAGAGCCTTAATGTTACATGAAAAACCATACATGAGATTTGAGAGTCAAAACTAACTGAATTTAATTTTGAGTTTTTGGATTTATTTTTTTTTGGTATTTGAAGTTGATGGAATTGTTTTATGAGTATTATAAGGGTGCTCATTAGGATTTTTTGGGTTAAAATAACTTGAAAATTAAGTCTTTTGGGGAAAAAAACTAGTTATTTGATTTTTTAGTCACTATAATGGTAGTCAGAATATGGACTTATATACGATGTGTGCTTGTCTTTTTTCAAAAAAATAAGAATGGGCTAGTTCTTTTTGGCCCCCTATTTTGAGTTAAATGTAAATTAAAAAAAAATATTATACCTAATCAAGTTCATAGTTCGGGTTGTGGGTTTTACGAGTAAAACCGCAAAAATTAAACTATTTTTACGAGTAAAGCCGCAACAATTAAACTATATATATATATATATATATATATATATCTTTTCTGAATAGAGATTGATGTTTAATAATGTTGTGCATATTTATTTTTTGAAAAGATTATTTTGATTTATCTATAAAATGTTTTATAAAAAAACTTTATTTTTTAAAATAAAAAATATATATTTTCAGATAATTATTTTTAATATGTGTAACCTTTCATAATATTTTTTATTTTTATTTTATTTGTTTTATTTAATATATATTTTTATTTTTAATATCATTTGATTAAATAAAAAACTAGATTTAATAAATTAATTCCATAAACACAATCAAGTGAAATACTATTTTCATGGGGCCCTTTGGATCAACATTATTTATTAAAAATAAAAAATCTGAAACATGATTCTTCTTTTTCAGACCTAGCCAACCTTTGGTTTTTCTTTCATTCTTTATTTGTGTTTTTTCTTTTTCTTTTTTTTATTTATGTGGGGTGTTCGGGTCAGCTTGCGCGCACCACGACTAATTCCCACGACCTATTGAATACCCTGCAAACCCTTTAGTAGATAGGTAAGGCACTACGGAGATGACAGACATGCACGTTAGGGCTCAAATCCATGATAATGAAAGGAAACAAGCTCCTTCCACGGTTAGACCAAACGCCGAAATGCATTATTTGTGTTTTTTCTTCTCCACATAGGGGATGGCTCAGTAATGTTTTCTCTATCTTGGGAATGCGGACCTGCTTTCTACGAACCACCTTTGATTTTACAAATAAGACACCGTGGGGGTGACAAACATCTATATTTCCTTCCACCGCTAGGCCAAGCGCTAGAATGCATTATTTATGTTTTTTCTTCTTCACGTGGGGGATGGCTCACTAATGTTTTCTCTATATTGGGGATGCGAACCTGCTTTCTACGAACCACCTTTGATTTTGTGGTGCAAGTCACTCCGTCCTATCAAACTTTCAAACCATTCTTTTTTATTTAACTATTCATATCATTTAGTTAGATTTTATATATAATTAGAATTCATGGTGAAGCATTCTTGATTATTTTTTTTTTTCAAACCTCTCATCATATACAATCTATTCATGAGGTACAATTCATGTCTAACATGGCCTAGCTATAGATATCATAATTTATTTATATTTACATTGTATTTTTAAAATACGTTTTAAATTATTTTTTATTTTTTCATGTTTTTAAACTGTTTATATATGTTTATGTCAAATTAATTCTAAAAACAATATTTTAAAATAATAAATATTTTAAAAAACGACTTTCAGTGAATGCTAAGCTATTCAGTCAGTGTGTGGAGAGAGACAACTTTTAGTGGAGTCCAAGAACTCGTTAGATGATCGTGCGATACGTACGAAGAAATGATAGTGATGTTAGATGATCTTGCAGAAACATGGGACCTTTAATCATGCTTCTTTTGTGGACCTTTAAAATAACCAATCAAACGAATGTTGATTATTTCTTTTCTTTTCTTTTATTTCGATCACAATTCACAATCAGACAGAAAGATGAACATCGATGACATGATTCTGGCTTTTCTTTCTGTCTGTGGACCCACCACTCACTTATTAGAACAAGGACCTTAACGCTCGCTTCCTTTTCACAGTTTTGTAGGCTGCGGCACTATATAAATCCTCTTGCAAAGAGCAAGTTGCCTCATCAATTGCTCATCTACTTCTTCGAGATAAGCAATGGAAAAAAACTTCACCAAGAAACTCAACGACATTGATATTGAGAGAAGGCTACTGCTCTCAGAAAACTGTATAAAAGATTTCCCGAGAGGCCATGAAGCTTATTTGAAGTTTAAAGACGAGGATGGCCAAGTGTGGACATTTCGTTGTAGAGTCCCACCAGGAGGGGGTTCGAAACCAGCCCTTTCTGGGGATTGGTTTGTATTTGTTCGGTCGAAGCATCTCAAGGTCGGCGACGTCATAGAAATTGCCTTGGATAGGGAGAAGGATCAAGCTGGTGGAGAACAATTCACAATCAAGGTTAGGAAAACAACCTCAACAACTCGGAACTAGTCGATCATGCTCTGCATTGAGCCTCTTTGATCAAACTATATATATTGAGCTTTTCTGGGCTGATCAGTAAAGATGAAACCACTTCGATGGATGAGTCTATGACCACAAATCTTGACGACGGGATAGGCCTTTATAAGTATATATCTGCAGCATCAACAACCGCTTATATATAGAGAGAGGGCTTCGACATTGTAATTCACTAGTACTGTAAAGGGTTGAGATCATATCGTTGTATTTGGAGTGAGCTTTCGCTGTACATTTCCCGTTTTCCGAATACAGTTTTTCCTTTCAATATAATTAAAGAGTTTCCGGACAATATCTTTGCTTCTGGATAGTGTTTAGATTAAGCACAGCATCTCATGATCAACTTGGGGGTGCCAGTAAGGCTTTGAAAGAACATAATTGAGGATATCCATAACTTGAATTTGCATTCAAGTGACTCAGTTTGGGTTGTTCAAGAACCAACTGCAAGAACTTGCACAAAGAAGTTGTTTCAACCTTTCTGCGTGTGCTTGCATTGGAGAAGGACCTGATCGTGCGCCAAGATTCAAAGCTTCTGTGGACTTTAATGGTGAGATCTTTGAAAGTCCCAGTTACTGCACTACATTAAGACAGGCAGAGCATGCGGCTGCTGAAGTTGCCCTTAATGTTTGGTCTTCAAGGGGTCCTGCAAGGTCTCTAACAGCAAGAGTTCTTGTGAGTTTACTTTGCCATAATCTTTCTAGATGGTTTGTTTTAGTTAGTTTTCTTGATTGCTTAAGGTGACTAGCGGATCGATATATTCCCAGTTTATTTTCAATTTGATTCCTCTAGATCTAGTCTTAATTGTTTCGCTCTGGGGATCAAATGAAGGATGAGACTGGAATTTACAAGAACCTGCTTCAAGAAACTGCCCATAGAGCTGGGCTTAACCTCCCTGCATATACCACTGTGAGATCAGGTCCTGGTCATGTCCCAGTTTTCACTTGTACCGTGGAGCTTGCTGGTATGAATTTCACAGGTGAGCCTGCAACGACAAAGAAACAAGCTGAGAAGAATGCAGCTATTTCAGCCTGGTCTGCTTTGAAAAGAAGTACAAATCTCATTCCTCATTTCTTGTTTATTCTCATAGTTAATTATATTATTTGCATTATTTGCATAATCAAACAAGTTCGAACATTGAAATAGTCTTTAGACAATAATAATATATTGTAAATTTAGAAATGATTTTAAAAAAAAAATTATTTTTTTAAAATTAGTTTTGATAATAATATATTAAAATAATTTAAAAATACTAAAAAAATTAATTTATTTTTTAATAAAAAACTTGTTCAACTACGAGGTTAAGGTTGTGTTTAGAAATATGATAGCGATAACTTTTCATAATAATTTTTACTCAGAATGTATTAAAATAATATTTTTTATTTTTTAAAAATTATTTTGATATCAATACATTAAAATATTCTAAATATATATATATATATAATGGATGATATATTTTGTAACATGAAATATTTATTTTATAAGTTTATTGTTTAAGCACTGTTGTTATTGTTTTATGCGATGAACAGTTTAGCAATCAAAATAATTACTTGAAATGCCACTATAACTGACATCCATACCGACAAATTTCTATCCGCCAGCATTTCACAAAGAGTTGAAAAATAATTACTTGAAATGCCACTATTACCGATGTCCATACTGATAGATTTTGGGTCGTCGGCATTTCACAGAAAGTTGAAAAATAATTACTTAAAATGCCACTATC
The DNA here is from genome assembly GCF_000495115.2 of Populus euphratica. Taxonomy (NCBI): domain Eukaryota; kingdom Viridiplantae; phylum Streptophyta; class Magnoliopsida; order Malpighiales; family Salicaceae; genus Populus; species Populus euphratica. The sequence goes on from NW_011500099.1 coordinate 52,973, forward strand.
ACCAACATCCATATCGATGGATTCCTGTCCATCAGTATGTTGTTGGCAGGTCACTATTACCGACAACATCACTGACAAACTGTGCGACTTCCAAAGAGCGGTGTATTAAATGCATCTTTGACCGTGTCATTTTGCAGATGGACAACGAAAAATATGGAGTGTAATACAAAACATTGGTGCAAAATTCAAAAATTACCGACGGATTTTCAAAACTTCACCAACATAATAAATTAAAATAACATTATTTTTACTTACTATCGATGAATCCATCAGTAAAACTACTCTATATATCCCAGTGACCGCCCTTTCAGTTCATTTTTTCATCTCCTCCATTCTTAATCTCCCTGTTCTTTGATTTTTTTTCCCTCTCATTTCCTTCAGAATTCATTCAAGAATCTTCATCAAATTAAAGATTTTTTTTGGTGTTTCCTCTATTTCATTTTACTTTAAGGATTTTTTTTATTTTAGCTATTTTTATTTTTGGTATGTTTTTTTTGTGTATTTTTATAATGTAGATAAAGTCTTGAAATAAACACATTTTAAGGTAAGCATATTTCATTCCTAAAGTCTATGGGTTTTTTTTGAATTTATTGAATATATTTTATTGCTGTATTCGCATAATAATTGAATAATTTGTTGAATTATAATTGTTAATGTTGAATTTACCTTAGAATAAGTAATTGAATATGTTTGAATAATTAGTAATTTTACTACATTATTACATGATTTGTGTTTAATTATTTGCATTAATTTTAATGTTAATCTAGATTTGTTTTTGAAATTATTGAATATTTTTTATTGTTTGTATTTATATAATGATTGAATAATTTGTTGAATTGTAATTGTTAATGTTGAATTTATCTTAGAATAAGTAATTGAATATGTTGGAATAATTAGTAATTTCACTACATTATTGCATGATTTGTGTTTAATTATTTGTATTAATTTTAATTGTTAGTCTAGAGTTTTTTTTGAAATTATTGAATATTTTTTATTGTTTGTATTTTTTGAAATGAATGAATATGTTGTTAATGATGAATTTACCTTGTAATTAGTATGAATGTTATATGTATAGATGTTATGTTATATAAAATATTAGTATAAATCGAGTCTATTGGTTGTGGCTTTTTGTCAATATTTGCAGGTTTATGAATTTAGGTAGTATCCAATATAGGGGAGGTGTTGTTGAATTTTTTTTAACATTTGAATTTAATTATATAATTATTTGTATACAATTATGTAGATGCATAAATTGAAAACCAGAGCTAGTCACTCACATATACTTGTAGCTAGTTCTTCTACCATCAAGAATGACATATCCTTAGGTACCTCTCAAGAAAAGGCACAAAATTGGAATTAATTTTTAGGAGTCGCCACTTAGTATTATGGTCACTAGAAACCAATGGTCTATGACAGTATGAGTAAAGAATTGGTTGTGCAAGGAGAAGACGCATCACCCCCAGTGCACCCTACCTAAGGTAAGCTGCATTGTTGTTTGATTGTTTTTTAGGTTGGGTTTCTATTTATTGGTTCTATCTAAGACTCAAGGCAGATCTCTTTTCATGAGAGAGTCTCTACCTTATCAGACTAAATTCTAACTATTCTAAAATCTGAATTTTAACATCATATTTATACAAACCTTATATTTTTAATACATGAGGGTGTATTTTATCGTGTAATTTTACACCCATAAAAATTAAAGTTTTCATTTGAAAAAAATTGGAAAAAGATTTTTGATATTATGGTCAAACCCTAATGGATGATCATAAACTAGTTATGACATCTATATTTTTTTTTTTTGGGCTTTTCAAAATATGAGAAATATGCAATTGTTTAATGAAAACATACTTGGAAAATTTTTAAGATTTGGTCGTATGCATGAAAATAATTTTTAAAAATGGAAATTGATTTGAAAGTTTTTATTTGAGATTTTTTGAAAATTTTTTAATCTTTTTGAAATATTTTGAAGAAAATCGAGTATTTTAATACCGGATTTGTATTTTATAGTATAAATATACAACCCGATATTATACAAAATTAGTAGTAAAATATTTAAGAAAATCACAAATTTTTGTAAAGGATTTTTGAAATTTTTTTTTTTTAAGAAGGAAATATATAATATAATATTACATATATTAATTAAATATTATTAAAATATGAGCTAGCCCGACCCAGATAACTGGGCCAGGTAATAAGCCCAAGAAACAGTGGGCTAATTTTAGCCCAAAAAGGTTGGGTCGATATCAACCCATAAAATTCTAGGGCCCAGTTGGGCCACCACTAGCCCGACTCAATATTAAATTGAATTATTTGCAAAATGTGAATAGTATTCACACTTTGCATGCAACCGAAATGATTGTTGATTAGTACTTAAAATTGTATTTTTATCATGGTTTTATATCATTATTTTGCACTTGAAGTATCAATAACTCCTTAACTAAAGCATGTTTTATAATAATATATCTAATAATATAAGATACCTTTAATTTATGGTAAATGTTCATTTTAAATGCAGGCCTATCATATAAATGAAAGAATTGATTGATGACTTTAAAAACTTAAATTGCAAGGGCAAAGAGATGACCAAACTTAGAAAAGAGATGCCGGTGCAGTGCACACTGAAATACTGTTTGGTAATTGGGTCATATCTAGAGCTGGAGATCTCAGATTTAGGTCCAATTTATATGGATGGAAAGGTAAGACATAAGCCTACAACTTTTATATGGAGCCCAAGATCTAAAAAGGTCATTTTCAAGTCCAAATTGTAGCAACAACAAAGAAGCCTGAATATGTCTTCCAGCCCAAGTACTATTCAGTATTTAGCCCATATCTGGAGTTCTAGAAGTCAAAATAAG
>NW_011500099.1:56487-68991 GCF_000495115.2 Populus euphratica
TATTATTGTTATTTATAATTTATACAATTAACCTCCATGTGGTTCGACCCCGGTCTTGCCGAGTTATTTATTACTTCGACACTCCTACACTTGGGAGAAGACATCAATATTTTAGTCATGTCAGTTGCTGAAAAAAGGAGCTTGATGGAGGAGCAGCTACCGGGTGCGATGGTGGTCTGTCCATGAAACACGTCGTGCGGTGGTGGAGGCGGTGGTTGGAACTGGTTGCCGGTGGCAAAGGAAACAAAGAAAAAGAAGAGAATGGGAGGAGCTGCAAAGAGGAGAGAGAAAAGTTCACAGTGGCACTTGGTGGTCGGTAGGTGGCTTCCTGTGGCAGAGCTGGTGGTGAATAAGCTATTGGTGGCTAGAACAACGGAGAGAGGGAGGGAAGGAAAAACTTTAGAAACGGGGCTAGAAGGGCTAGTTTTTTTTGCCAACTTTGGACCCGATTTTCTCCTTCCTCAAACCATCAACTTCACCTCTATTTATAGCCTATGGAAGGGAGTAATCTCGTCTACATAAGTAAAAAAACTCAGCCCTTGATTTGGTCGGGAAGCATCCCAACCGTTGGCTCAAAGTGTGCTTCATGAGCTCTTCAATCTGCAGAAAAGGCTGCCTAAGTTGACCTCTTTAAGCCAGCATCGGCGCCGTCTCGTTGCCATTCAGACTGAACTGTTTAGTTGATATTGTAAAGAAACTAAATGGGATCATTTTGGTGCACTTTTTGTTAAATTTTACAGAGCAATAAAGCATTAAATTCATCTAAAAAGTAGCCACTCATGCAGCATTTTTGGACAAAATTGGGGAAGACAATGAACAATGTCAAACGACGCGTCGTTTGTTTTTTTTTTTTCAAAACGATGTCATTTTGGATTAACTAGGGATTTTTAATGATTTTCAATTCAGTCCTCCATCTTTCAATTGATTTCAATTAAACCACTAATTAACCCTAAATTCTTGATTTAATACAATTAAGCCCCTAACGAACTTCAATTGGAACTCCAAAGTTACATGCCTTTTACAATATTGTCCTTGGTATTAGATTGTGTCAATTGAACCTTTAATTAACTATTAAACTTTTAATTTTTTCAATTTGGCCCTTAGTTTTTACCAATTAAGCCACTAAATTGTGGCGGATTTTGCAGATTGGTCCTTAGTTTTGAATTTCTTCAATTTAGCTTCAATTGACTATAAAACTTTAATTTTCTTGCAACTTAGCCACTAATTTCAATTAATTGACATGATAAAAATTAAATTTGATTTCTTAAAATTCCAATCTTCTCAATTAAGCCCAAATTAGGCTCCCAAACTTAATTTTTTACTAATTAAGCTCCAAATAAAATTAATTTGACCCATTTTAAAGTATAATTAAATCCTTGCACTTAATTAAATCCTTCAATTAGATCCAAATTAATTCTTAAACATAATTGAAATTTAATTTGGCCTATGATTAAATCAAATTGGCTTATTAAAAAAATTTAATTATGTCCCTGAACTTAATTTTTAAGCAAATTCATCCAATAATCATTTAATTTGACCTTGAATTTGTATTTGTTTCTCCATTTTTTGGTATAATAAGATACAATTAGGCCTTGAATTTCCTCCAAATTGCAGCTTGATTCCCTAGTGTACTTTCTCCACATTGCCAACCATTATTATTATTTTTTTCTGAAAAAGAAATTGATTTTTGAAGAATAACCAGAATTGGGTTATGATAGCACCTACGCCACTTGTACAGTCAACTGATGCTGCCTCTTCTAGTGTGGGTTCACAGCGTAGAGGTGGCATGCCTTTGCAGCGGAATCAATTCACTTGTAAATATAAGGCATAGTGGAAAGACGACCTTTCAATGTATGTTTGTTAAGGTTTTCATATTTTCTTTTAAATTATAGCATAATTTATGAACAACTAATCAATATTTCATTAATTTATTTTATTTTTAGGTTCATAAATATTGAGGTTGTCCAAGTAATATCATCGGTGTTTAAATTATCGATGGAGATTCTATTATTTCAATGGAGTCAGGTATCCAAACATCCTGAATGGATACCTCAAATAAATGCATGGTTTGACAGATTTGAGGTTGGTGTTAATTTCTAATTTCCAGCATATTTCTAAGGAATTACTAATATATGTGTAAATAAATTATTATTTTTATTTAAAATTAATTATGTATACACAGGATAAATTCTACTAGGATAGTGCGCAAAACACTATTGTAAGGAGTGTGTGGGAAAATCACGCGGCAACTAGGTAACATCGAAAACAATACAAGATTTTTTTAGACAAAAATTTATGTTTCAAAATGTAATTTCTCGTTATGGACATAGGTTGCGTGATTTTTGGTATGAAGCATAAAAAAAGGTAAAAAAAACCATGAGAGATAGGGGTCTCCAAGGTTGGAACGACATGGCGGTTTGGAGGGGTTTCAAACCGATATACATCCCGGAAGATATATGACCGTACTATCTTGAGCACGTGACTTCTAAGCGGTTCAAAACGATGCTCACAATCCGGTTCTAGCAATCAGAATCGGCCAATTCATGGCTCGGTGACAACGCACACCGGCGGCTCCGTTCTGTTTACTGCACATACGAAACGGATGCTAAGATTAATTTAAATAAAATATATTGTTAAATTAATTTGTTGTTCATTCATCTTTTTTATTATAGGCTACATCTCTTGGATGTGAGCCGAGCCCGATTGAGTTGTTAATAGAAATACACGTACGGAGTCAAGATCGCCAAAAGGGGATACAACAGTTCATTGACAACCATACTTAACACTTCGTGATATGTTTGTTCAACCATTTTATTTTGTAAGTTATTATTTTTATTGAATTGAATATGATGATTATTTTTTTATTTTCAAGAGGCCTATAATAGTCGATTAAGGGAGAGATATGTTGACAATCCTTTGACCCGTTCAGAATTCAGTCCAGATTTGTGATTTGCGGATGGAGGTTGAATCATCTGGTGGATCCGATAAAAATTAGGTTTATGGGCTCTCCAACACTACGGCCGAGAACTTGCGGATAACCCGTAGTGTTTCAACCGTTAGGAGCTCCCACTTAGTATCGAGCACCCAATCTAAAGAGTTCGTGGCCTTACAGCAACACACGACTCAACTCACCAAAATATACGACCACCTATCAGCAAAGTATACACAACTCAAAGCGTAGCATACACAACAAAAAGTGGATCATGAACAGCTTCGCGAAGTGGTCATGACCATTGCATCATAGAGTGGTCAAACATGTGCGCCTCATCCTTTTTGGCAGTATAACCACTAGCCTCCTCCTCCTCCTCTAGCTCCACCTTTATATTAATTTGTAATAAATATTATTAACCTTTAATAGTTCATTTAATACTTTTTTTGAAACACATTAAGTTTGTAATGAAAATTATTTAACTTTATTTTTTTGTTTTTGATATTTAATAAAAACTTTATTTGCATAATTGGTTTTTATTACTATTCATTTATATAATTTTATATTATGTATTCTAAATAATTTTTTAAAAACATATTTAAAAATAATCATAAAGGGTTTTACCGACGAAATATATCCGTTGGTATTTGACAGTTGCTGCCATATTCACCATGAATTTACAAACGGATATATTCGGTTAGTATTTCACACTCACCGACAACTTTGCCGACAGACTTTATCCATCAGTATTTGACAATACCTATCACAATGACCGAAGAATATACAAACGGATACCTTTAGTCGGTATCTCAAACACTCACCGATAACTTTACCGACGGTATGTATCCGTCAGTATGTTATACTATTATCCATGGTATATTTCAAGCGAGAAACTTTTTTTTTTTGCGTGCAATTTCGGTCTGCAAAACCATCGGTAAATGTTTTTTTTTGTGTTGCCGACCGATATAATTACGGATGGTGGTATTACCGATGAAAGGAAAGCTGACAGACGTATTTCGTCAGTGAATACGTTGGTAAATAAATTTTTGATGAATTCTTAATCACATACTGATAGAATATGTCTATTAGTAAAATTGTGAAATCTTGTAATGATTTAATTTTTGAAAAGATTATTTTGATTTATTTATAATTTTTTTAATCTTTTCTATAAAAAAAAATTTTATTTTTTAAAATAAAAAATATTTTTTTTAGATAATATTTTTTGATATGTGCAGCCCTCTATACTATTTTTTTATTTAATTAATTTAATATGTATTTATATTTTCAATATTATTTGATCGTATAAAAAACTAATTTTAATAAATTAAATACTTATTTACGTGGGCCCTTTCGATCAACATCCAATGAAGCTGATTTATTAAAAATAGAAAATCTGAAACATGATTCTCTTTTTTCAAACCTAGCCCACCTTTGGTTTTTCTTTCTTTCTTTATTTGTGTTTTTTTTTTTTTTTATTTACTTCATGTGGGAGATGGCTCACTAATGTTTTCTCTATCTTGGGGATGTGGACCTACTTTCTGTTAGCCACCTTTGAATTTATGGTGCTAGTCCCTCTCTCCTATCAAACATTCAAACCATTCTTTTTTATTTAAGTGTTCATATCTTTTAGTTAGATTTTTTTATATATATAATTAGAATTCATGGTAAAGCATTCTTGATTTTTTTTTAATTCAAACCTCTCATCATATACAACCTATTAATGAGGTACAATTCATGTCTAACATTGCCTAGCTATAGATATCATAATTTATTTATATTTATATTGTATTTTTTTAAATAAGTTTTAAATTATTATTTTTTCATGTTTTTAAACTGTTTTTGATATGTTTATGCCAGATTAATTTTAAAATAATTATTTTAATATATTTTGAAATAATAAATATTTTAAAAAACGACTTTCAGTGAATGCCAATCTCTTCAGTGAGTGTGTGAGTTTGTGTGGAGAGAGACAACTTTTAGTGGAGTCCGAGAACTCGTTAGATGATCGTGCGATACGTACGAAGAAATGATAGTGATGTTAGATGATCTCGCAGAAACGTGGGACCTTTAATCATGTTTCTTTTCTGGAGCTTTAAAATAACCAATCAATCGAAAGGTGATTATTTCTTTTCTTTTCTTTTCTTTTCATTTTATTTCGATCACAATTCACAATCGGACGAAAGATGAACATACGATGGCATGATTCTGGCTTTTCTTTCTGTCTGTGGACCCACCACTCACTTATTAGAACAAGGACCTTAACGCTCGCTTCCTTTTCACAGTTTTGTAGGCTGCGGCACTATATAAATCCTCTTGCAAAGAGCAAGTTGCCTCATCAATTGCTCATCTACTTCTTCGAGATAAGCAATGGAAAAAAACTTCACCAAGAAACTCAACGACATTGATATTGAGAGAAGGCTACTGCTCTCAGAAAACTGTATAAAAGATTTCCCGAGAGGCCATGAAGCTTATTTGAAGTTTAAAGACGAGGATGGCCAAGTTTGGACATTTCGTTGTAGAGTCCCCCCAGGAGGGGGTTCGAAACCAGCCCTTTCTGGGGATTGGTTTGTATTTGTTCGCTCAAAGCATCTCAAGGTCGGCGACGTAATAGAAATTGCCTTGGATAGAGAAAAGGATCAAGCTGCCGGCGAACAATTCACAATCAAGGTCAAGAAAACAACCTCAGCAACTCGGAACTAGTCGATCGAGCTCTGCATCGAGCCTCTTTGATCAAACTATATATATTGAGCTTTTCTGGGCAGACCAGTAAAGATGAAACCACTTCGATGAGTGAGTCTATGACTACAAATCTTGACGACGGGATCGGCCTTTTTAAGTATATATCTGCAGCATCAAGCAGCCGCTTATATATAGAGAGAGGGCTTCGACATTGTAATTCACTAGTACTGTAAAGGGTTGAGATCGTATCGTTGTATTTGGAGTGAGCTTTCGCTGTACATTTCCCGTTTTCCGAATACAATTTTCCTTTCAATATAATTAAAGAGTTTCCGGCCAATATCTTTGCTTCTGGATAGTGTTTAGATTAAGCACAGCATCTCATGATCAACTTGGGGGTGCCAGTAAGGCTTTGAAAGAACATAATTGAGGATATCAACAACTTGAATTTGCATTCAAGTGACTCAGTTTGGGTTGCCGTCCGGCGTGATGCTGGGGGTTTCCCGAACTAGACTGTGGAGTTCGATTGTCAACTTTATAACCCTCAGAATAAGATCATGATTCAACCGGTCCATCGGTTGTGAGCCTTTCCGCTATTACAATGAAGTAGAATAGCGCCGCTAACGGTCCACCCATTGAAGTCGTGGGTAAGAACGGTTGGTTTGGTTTTGAAAAAAAAATCCAACCATGTTAATTTTTAAAAATAAAAATAAATTGAACCGTTTTGAATTACCCGTTCAAATTAAATGTTTTGATTTAATTCAATTCATTTTTTTTTTATTAAAAACCCAATATCGTCCGTGGGTTTTTTAGTTAATCTTTTTAGATCGACTCTCATGTAATGAGTATGTTTTTTGTTTTAAGAAACAAATTGTTTGGTTTCATTTGGTTTAATTTTTTTAATTTCTTAAATCTAAAACCAATTTAAAATCTTTTAAAATTTTATAATCTGTTTTTTTTCTTAATTTTATATATTATATCCCAGGTTGGTTTTTTCAATTAATTTTATGTTGATTTTTAAAATTTATTTGGTTATTTTATTCATGAGATATAAGTATCTCGTTATTAACAAAAAAAAAAAAAATACATGTTGGAGCAATGTTTTCACATGGCCCACGTAAAGTTCTGACATTGAGATGTTCCATAGACAATAATAAACTGTTTGCAAGTTTAGTAAAGATTATTTTTAAAAATATTTTTATTTTAAAATATATTATTATAATATTTTTTAAAAATTATTTCTAAAGTGAACATATAAAAGGGTAAATAATTTTGTAAAATGTTTTTACTTTTAAAATATATTAAAATAATATTTTTTATTTTAAAAAATTATTTTGATATCAATATATTAAAATAATATGGAAATAAAAAGTTAAAAAGTTAAAAATAAAATGATTCATGTAAAAACAGATGGCCAGATGGTTGGAGACAATATAAAAGAGAGAGAAACCACAAGTATTCGAGACAAAGGGCAAGCTTAGAAAGTAGAGAACAAAGTTTCCAGCAGGCTGGTCGATGATTCGACAATGAATGGTTGTACGATGAGCGTGGTGGTTTATTGTCAGTATAAGAGTGGTCGGCTGGATAATCGAACGATTTTAAAAAGCTCATCGCCATGACCATCTTCGAGGTGGGCTCGCGTTAGGCAGCCATTGATACTAGACAAATTCGGAATTGACTTGACCGATCCATAATGAGCCTATCTCACTGACGTGGATCCCCTGGAGAGTGTGTTTGTCGGCAGTTATATCCTTTATCCTCGCCACGACTGTCTCCACTTTTATCGAAATATATTTTTTTACGCATGCTATCTTCACCTAGAAAGTATTTTTATTGTATAAAATTATTAGAATTAATTAATTGATCTATTATTCAACTTAAAAATTTTATTTTTAAGCTAATTGAATTTAAGGACTTCGTTAGTTACAACCACCATGATGTAAAATGCTAATGGAAAGCTAATATTTATTATTGTGATAATAGATATTTTTAAAGTATTTTTATTTAAAAATATATTAAAAAATATTTTTTAATTTTTTAAAATGAGTTTAATATGGCAAATAAACAAAAAAAAACATTAAAAAAACTAGCATTTCTTTCAATCATTGGCGGTCGTTTCTTCTGGTTTTATTAAGACTTGGACACCAAGTATTCAACAGGATCTATGTAGGAATTATTTTTTATTTAAATTATTTTTAACATCATTGTATTAAAATAATTTAAAAATATTAAAAAAATAATTAATTTATTTTAATAAAAAAACCAGTTCAACGTGAGCATGGTGGTTTATTGTCAGTATAAGAGTAGCTGCTGGATAAACGAACGATTTTAAAAGGTTCATCGCCATGACCATCTTCAAGGTCTGTCATTAGCAAGCCAAATTCGGAATTGAAGTGACTGATCCATTATGAACCTATCTCACTGACGTGGATCCCCTGGAGAGTATGTTTGTATGATGTGTTTAACCGCATTTCAAATTATGATCGTCAGTTTCATCTTTTATTTTTGCCACGACAATCTTCATTTTATATTAAAAAAGATATTTTGCATATATTAATGTATTAATCGCAGTTCATCTTAATTTGTAAAGCACGACATATAAGTTATTAACTATTTAGACTAGATAAAATATATAAATTTAATTGATTATTTAATTTAAAAAGTTTTATTTTTGGACTAATTTGATTATTTAATATTTTATTCTATAAAATTAAATATTTTGATTTATATTTTTTTTAATTTTTTAATTTTATTTTTTATTATGATTAATATAGTTCTCCTTCTTTTAAAAAAAGCATAGTTCTCAATCACATGTACGTATGAATTTTCAATTTCTACTTAAATGTTTTTTATATATGTCACGGGTACGTGAGGTATTATGTATTGAAAAAAATTTTGGATTTAATAATAAAATTATGATTAATATTTAGAGTCGTCAACTAGCATTATAGTCACTAGGAACCTCTAGTTTATAAGAATTTGAGTAAGAGATTGGTTGTGCAAGAAAAAGACACATCACCCTAGTATACCATACTTAAGCTGCATTGTTGTTTAATTGTTTTTTTCTAAGTCAGGTTTCTATTTGTTGGTCTTTCTTAAGGTTTAAGACAGATCTCTCTTCACAGGAAAATTTCTACCTTGTCGGGTTAAATTCTAATTAAAGTCTGAATTTTGACATCATATTTTTACACTTTATATCTTTATTATCTATGGGTGCACTTTATCATGTGATTTTACACCTCTTAAATATTAAAGTCTACATCCGAATCCTAAAAAAAGATTGAAAAAAGATTTTTGACATGTTGGTCAAATCATAATGGATAATTATAAACCGGTTATGATATTCTTTTTGAATTTTTTTAAACATGAAAAATATGCAATTTTTGTTTTTTTTTCAAGAAAAATATGCTTGGAAAAATTTTAATATTTGACCATATGCAACAAAATATTTTTTTCTTTTTTGAAAATGTTTTGAATTTTTTTTGAAATATTTCAGAGAAAATCAGCTATTTTAATATCGTATTTATGTTTTACAATGTAAATATACAACTCAATATTATACAAAATTAATAGAAAAATATATGAGATTTTTTTTTAAATGGGGCTGGGTTAGATCCAACCCAACCATTTTGACTGAGCCAAAATTAGCCCGACCCAAAGGCAAGCTAATTATTCTATCGCCACATGCAAAAATGAATTTTGTAGGCAGCGGCTTCAACGAAGAAAAAGGAGGCAACGTACGAAGGAGAAAGTTGCATGGCTTAGGGATCTTAGACGTGCTAAGGATGTCTATCCTGTGGCTCATAAGGCTTTGGCTAAGATGACAATGGTCGAAGTCTGTTGTGGGAGGAAGAAGAAAAAAATTGTATAGGAGAGAGAAAGGCTAGAAGGAGAAGAGAGAGAACCATGATGACAGCTTGATTGTCGATTGGTAGTTGTGTTGGCTTCTTATGGTGGAGGCTCCGGTTGATGGCGGCTCCGGTTAGTGGCTGGAATGGTGTAGAGAGAGAGGGAGAAAAAAACTGCAAAAACGAGGCAAAGAATCTAGTTTTTAGTTGACTTTAGATTTGATTTTTTCCTCTTTCAGACCATGAAATCAATATTTATTTATAGGCGGTGAAAGAGAGCAATCTTGTCTATACTGGAGAAAACTTTCAACCCTTAATTCAATTGGTAAGAATCCTAACCATTAACTCGAAGTAGGCATCCTGAGTTGTCAAATCTGCAAGAAAAGACTAATTGAGTTGGCAAGATTTGTCAATGTTTATGAAAGTTAAATGCATTAAATGCACCTGTAGAATAGCCTCCCTGAGTTGTCATTTTAGAGATTTAAAGAAAAAAATGAACAGTATCAAAGTTCTGATTTCGACCAAAGTTCATTTTAGTTCTCCCTCTTTGAATATGATCTAAACTTTTATTTTTTTATGATTTTGTCTCTAATTTCAATCAATTAACTTGGTAAAAATTAAATTTAGTCTCTTAAAATTTCAATCATCTCAATTAAGCTCAAGTTAGTCTCCCAAACTTAATTTTTCACCAATTAAACCCTAAAATTAATTTGATCCATTTAAAGTATAATTAAGTACTTGCATTTAATTAAATCTTTTAATTGGATCCAAATTAATTCTTAAACATAATTCAAATTGAATTTGGCCCATGATTAAATCAAATTGGTTTATTAAAAATTTCATTATATCCTTAAACTTGATTTTTATGCAAATTTATCCAATAAACAATTAATTTGATCTTGAATTTGTATTTTTTTCTCCATTTTGGGGCATAAGAGATACAATTAGGTCTTTAATTTTCTCTAAAAATTATAGTTTGATTCATCAACTTGCTTTCTTCATATTGTCCCCCGGTATTTTTTTTATTTAAAAAGGGTAAATTTTAAGGAATAACTCATAATTGGGTTATGATAGTTGCCTTCTTCTTTACAATTCTTAAGATAGAAAGTCTAATAAGAAACTTTAGATAATAAGTATTGTAAAGAAAAAAAAATGAGAGATGATGGACTCATCATATTGAAAAATAATGAATCCTTTGGAGGGGTAGAAAGCGCATTCAGAGTAAAATCTAAATATTTGTTTTGAAAATTTAGAAATTTTAAAGTGGTCCTACCTAGAGAAAATTAAAAAAAAAAGGTTTTTTTGAGGTAATTTTATTGTAATGGGTGACCTACCCAATAAAAAAAAAAGATTTTTCAAAGAGATGAAAAATACATAGATTTTTCAAAATAATAAAAAATGCATAGATTGTTTATATTAATGAAAAATGCAAAAAAAATTTAAAGTGGTCTTATTTTAATAGGTGACTTGTCTATGTGAAAAATAAAAAGATTTTTTAAAAAGATGAAAAATATAGAGATTTTTTAAAGTAATGAAAAATACAATGATTTTTTAAAGTGATCTTGTTATAATGGGTGATCTGACTAGATGAAAGGTTTTGAAAGTTGTAAAGATTTTTCAAAATGATAAAAAATATGAAGATTTTTTTAAGGTGATTTTATTATAATGGACGACTTTTTCAAGTAACACAATTTATAAGGTTGCAAGAAATGTGATGAATTCTCAAAATAATTTTATTATAATGGATAATCAGCTTCAAATGAAAGATTTTGATGATAATAAAAAATCCAAGAATTTTTTAAAATGATTTTTTTATATAATTAGAATTTATGATAAAGCATTCATGAGGTGAAATTCATGTCTATCACTACCTAATTATAGATATATAAACATGTTTTTTAAAATATTTTTTATATAAAAAAATATCAAACTAATATTTTTGTATAAATATTTCAATAGTTTGATATACTTATGTCTAATAACTTCTAAAAAAAATTAATATTTTAAAATATTTTTAATTAAAAAATATTTTTAAAACCACTTTCCACTGTATTTTTAATTTTTAATTTTTAAAAAATATTTTTAATATTAGCATATTAAAACAATTTAAAAAAATCATTTATTTTTGTTTAATAAAAAAGCGGCTCAACCGCGGGGCTAAAAATGGTATGTTTCATATGATTGAATGGAAGACGAGACGATCGGACACAATATAAGAGAGAGAGAGAGACACCAAATACTCGAGTCAAACGGCAAGTTTAGAAAATAGAGAACAAAATTTCCAACAGGCTGGTAGGTGATTGGACGATGACTGGTCGTACGATGAGCGTGGTCATTTATCGTCAATATAAGAGTGGTCGGCTCGATAATCGAACGATTTTAAAAGTTCATCGCCATGACCATGTTCCAGGTCTCGCGTTTGGCAGCCATTGATAGTTAACATATTCGGAATATCCATTATGAACTGACATGGCAACTTTTATCCCTTGCAGAGCGTGTTTGTCTGGTGCGGCAGTTTTATTTTTTTGACCTTTTCCACAATATTCTCCACTTTTATCGAAGTAAATCTACACCGCAAGCTTTATTTTTAGTTGGTTAAATTTTTAAAATTTTATAATGTTTGTTTTTGTATTTAAAAAATATTATTGAAAAAATATTATTTTTTAAATTATATATTTTTATTATTTTCAAATAATTTTAATATGTTAATGTCAAAACTAAATTTTTAAAAATAAAAATGAATTGACTGATCCATTATGCACTGACATGGCAACTTTTATCCCTTGCAGAGCGTGTTTGTCTGGTGCGGCAGTTTTATTTTTTTGACCTTTTCCACAATATTCTCCACTTTTATCGAAGTAAATCTACACCGAAAGCTTTATTTGTAGTTGGTTAAATTTTTAAAATTTTATAAAGTTTGTTTTTGTATTTAAAAAATATTTTTAAAAAATTTAATATATTTTTAAATAATATATCTTTATTATTTTTAAATAATTTTAATATGTTAATGTCAAAAATAATTTTTTAAAAATAAAAAAAACAATAATATCT
>NW_011500099.1:69304-75730 GCF_000495115.2 Populus euphratica
TAAAAATCATTGTAATAAATAAATATAATTTTCTTGTCAAAGTATTTTTTTATTTGTTAATTTTCTAGTAGTAAATTAAAAAAAACTATAATTAATGTTGGATTATATATACAATTGAGGATAGAATATGTGTTTTTTTGCATGATTTTTTTTTTGAGATTTAATAGATACAAAACATAGAAGATTGTTGTAAGACATGTTGATAATTATCTCTAGCTAATTTTCTTTTGTTATCAATACTCAGTCAAATTCATAGTCAATAAGTATATAGCTATATACAATTAAATT
Source organism: Populus euphratica (assembly GCF_000495115.2). Taxonomy (NCBI): domain Eukaryota; kingdom Viridiplantae; phylum Streptophyta; class Magnoliopsida; order Malpighiales; family Salicaceae; genus Populus; species Populus euphratica. Next base: position 69,593 of record NW_011500099.1, read on the forward strand.
AATAAGATATGAGGCCGGCAGCTAAAGCTAAAGCAATGTTATAACAGTTCAAGCATGATGCTATATTTACCAAAAAATGTTCGGTGGGCCCCAAATGTATTGAATATCGGAAACGTCAATAGTCGGCTCGTCGCTCTTTTATCGGACGAGTTTGGTTTTGCTGACCACAATGAGCCAACAGAGGGCTTTGCTCTCTTGCCGGTAGAATCTGGAGCATTGGATTTTTTAACCTTAAGGCTGCCTGTTCCGAAAAAAAGAAAGAAAGAAAACAATGGTGTTGTTTTTATTAAAAATTTGGTTATGATGTAATTAGGTTTAATCTATATAAAATATAAAAGATTGTGTTATAAAACCTGTTGTTAATTATTTTGATAAATATAAAGATAATAAATTTTGTCAGTATTTATTGATGAATATAAAAATAAAAATTATGTCGTAATATACTAATAAAAATAATTTATTAATATTTTTATTTATTTTTGTTAATTTTTTGATAGTATATGAAAAAAAATTATAATTAATTTTATTTTTAATTATATATATATATTGAGGATAAAATATGTGTTCCAAAACATAAAAGACTGTTGGAAGACATGTTGCTAATTATTTCTAACTAATTTCTTTTGTTTCTCTTGCTATAGACAATTAAATTAATAAGTTATGAGATAAAAAGTGGTCGACAGCTAAAGCTAAAGCAATGTGATAACAGTTTTTGCATAATAATATTTACCGCAAAATGTTCGGTGGGCCCCAAAAGTGTTTAAAATCGGAAACGTCAATTTAGTCCGCTCGTCGCTCTTTTATCGGACGAGTTCGGTTTTGCTGACCACAATGAGCCAACAGAGGGCTTTGCTCTCTTGCCGGTAGAATCTGGAGCATTGGATTTTTTAACCTTAAGGCTGCCTGTTTCGACAGAAAGAAAGAAAGAAAACTCTGTCATGTGTATTAATCTGAACAAACTCGATCATGTATATTCTTAGAAATATTCCGTGGGTGTTTTTTATTTTCTTGCAGTGGGTCAGCTTTCAAAATATCCTTTTAAGAAAATAAACAGTTTTTACTTGGAAATAATTAAATCGAGTTGAACCAGTAACTATTGGAATGAGCTGATAACCCAAGTGTTTTCGGGTTAATCTTTGAGCCAGATATAGCATTTATAATTTAAGAAAATATGTTTTTTTTTCTCCAGTTAAATCAATACTTAACAATATTTACTGAATTTCTCTTAAATCAACATGAAATTTACATTTGTCTTCTCAAATGATTTGGTTTTGATCGGTGATAGGTCGAAGATACCATTTATGTAAATTAAAAGAACCGAACTTGAAGGATTGCAAAGACAAAAAAGCAACGTGCGACTCATGTGTGGTTTATCATCACCTATGATTGAGACATAATCCATCAGCTATATACTGAAGACTAAGAGGTGCGAATATGATAGCTTTAAAGTGGCGTGCTTCTCTGAAAAGCTAATGTGAAAGTGATTTTTCTACGGGGACGAATTTAATGAAAAAAAAAAACGTTTATATATATATATATATATATATAAACAAATACATGTTGCAGCCATGTTTTCACATGGCCTCCGAAAAGTTCGACCATTGAAATGGTCCATGGACAATAATAACTTATTTGTAAGTATAGCAAAAATTATTTTTTAAAAAATATATTATAATAATATTTTTTATTTTTTAAATTTATTTTTAATGTCACGTATTAAAACGATTTAAAAATATTAAAAAAATTTAATTAATTTTAAATAAAAAAATATTTAACCTAAAGATGTGCGTTTGAAAGTGTAGTATTAGTAATTTTTTAAAATAATTTTTATTTAAAAATATATTAAAATAATTTTTTTATTTTAAAAAATTATTCTGACATTAACATATTAAAATAATTTAAAATTATTAAAAATAATAATTTAAAATAAAAAAATTCAAAAATTTTTAAAACACAAAACAAGTCAAAAATAAAACGATTCATGTGAAAATATATGACCAGATGATTGCACACAGAGAAAGAAACCACAAGTATTCGAGACAAATGGCAAGCTTGGAAAACAGAGAACAAAATTTCCAACAGGCTGGTTAATGATTCAACAATGACTGGTCGTCCGATGAGCGAGGTGGTTTATTGTCAGTATACGAGTGGTCGGCTGGATAATCGAACGATTTTAAAAAAGTTCAAGATGGTCTCGCGTTGGGCAGCCAGTGATACCTGTCAAATTCGGCCTTGAATTGACAGGTCCATGATGAACCTATCTCACTGACGTGGATCCCTGGGGAGTGTGTTTGTCTGGTGTGGTTAACTGCATGTCAAATTATGATCGGCAGTTTTATATTTTACCCTTTTCACATAGATATTTTATAGGTATTAACGGCGAACTAATAAAGAACCCACTCGATATAAGTCACTAAGTAAAGGTTGAACGCCTTGAGAGTGTTAGTACGAATTAATTAATTATTCAATTGAGAGTTTTATTTCTAAATTAATTGAATTTTTATAAACGATATGTTGCTATTATCAACGACATAAATGGCTACTGTAGAGCTAATATTTATTATTGTGGTAATAATTATTTTTTAAAAATTAATTTTTATCTTTTAAAATAAATTTAACATGATACATTAAACGATTAAAAAAATAGCATTTCTTTCAATCATTGGCGGTCGTTTCTTTTGGTTTTATTAAGATTTGGACACCAAGTATTCAACAGGACCTATGCAGGTACTGTTGTCATGAATATTCTAGAAACGTGGGACCGCTCATGCTGCTCGTGTGTAATGTGGGGTTCAATTCATGTAAATCGCACGACTTGCCCATGTCTTTCTTATTGATTACAAATAGCATTGAGAATTAAAGAATATTATCTTGCGTTCCAATTTATTCTGCAAAAACTATAAAGAAGTGACAAAATGATGTATACAAACTAGTTATTTATTGTTTGTAAGTATTATTGTATTGTAAAGACAAAAGTAAGATTCAACCAATGGAGTAGTTTTTGAACATATAAAATATCCAATTTATTGAATTGTTGATATGAGATATTGGGTTAACTGGATTTATTTTTATACGATGTTTTTCTTATTAGAAAAATGGTTCTGATCTAATTAGGTTTAATACATATAAAATATAAAAAATTGATGTAAAATATGTTTTTTTTATTTATACACTATAAAAAATTAATGTAAAATATGTTTTTTTTATTTATACACAAAACAATGGTGTTTTTGGATCTAATTAGTAAGAACATGTTAATTATCTTGATAGATATAGTAATAAAAGATTTTGTTAATAAAAATTATCATAATATATCAATACAATATTTTTATTGATATATCTATTTGTATTTGTTAATTTTGTGATAATATATAAAAAAAATCTCTATACTAAAAAACATATATTTTATCCCCTCTCTCTCTATATATATATATAGAGAGAGAGAGGATAAAATATATACAGGATAAAATATGTGTTTTTTAGCATGGAAATTTTTGTTTTAAGGTTTAATAGAAACAAAACATAAAAGATTGTTGCAAGACATGTTGCTAAATATTTCTAGCTAATTTCTTTTGTTTCTCAATTAAATTAATAAGATATGACATAAAAAGTGGTCGGCAGCTGAACCAAATGCCATGCTATGGCAGTTGATGCATCATACTCTTTACCACAAAATGTTCGGTGGGCCCCAAATGTGTACAAAATGGGAAACGTCAAGTCGGCTCCTCGCTCTTTTATCGGACGAGTTTGGTTTTGCTGAACACGATGAGCCAACATAGGGCTTTGCTTTCTTGCCGATAAAATCTGGAGCATTGGATTTTTTAATCTTAAGGCTGCCTGTTTCGACAAAAAGAAAGAAAAAAAACTCGGTCATGTGTAGTAATTTGATCATGCATGTTTTTAGGAATATTCCGTGGTTGTTTTCAATTTCTGATAGTGGCCAGGTTTAAGAATATTCTAAAATAAAATAAATAGTTTTGAGTGAGGCAGGTTGATATGGTAATTATTAAATTAAGTCATAACCCGAGTCTTCTTTGAGCCGGACCTAGCATTTATGATTTAAAAAAAAAAATATTTTAATTTTTTTCATTTAAATCAATATTTAAAAACATTTATTGAATTTCTCTTAAATCACCAAATTAACATGAAATTAACAGTTGATTTTTCTTCGGGGACGAGTTTAATGGAGAAAAAAAAAAAACCTTAAAGGACCATTAATTTTTCAAGAGAAGCATGTAACTTTCAATGCCTCTCACGGGCCGCCGGCCCCATGTGTATCAATTTGTCGGGTGCGGTGGAGTCACGAAATTATTACCATTCACACCTAGAAATATAATATTAATCTTATTGATTATCAAAAACTTATAAAAAATTTAATTTTTAAAATAAATATTTATAAAATTAAATATGAAATTTATGAGATTGTAAAAGTCTTATAAAAAAAATATAAATAATTTTTTTTAAATTTAGTAGAGTTTATAACCAGATCATAAATTCAACAAATTAAATTATAAAGTCCTGATAGATCTAATATGTTATTATCTTAATTAAAAATAATATATTTTATCCTGATGGATTTATTATCTTAATTAAAAATAATATATTTTAAAAAAATTAAATTAGATTATATTTAAATTTGAGGTAAATAAGAAATTAGGTTAGGAAATTTTAATATTGATTTGTTGAATCAGATTTAATATTATTATAAAAATTTAAATATTTTTTATTTAAAATTTTTTAATTCGACTCGTAATATAACTTAAACACAGTACAATAAAATATAAAATATAAAATATTTTGAGGAATCCTCGGGATAAAAGATTGTTTTGGGACATTTTTATGGTTTCTTTTCTTATCTAATCAATTAAGCTCATAGTGAATAAAGTATATACAATTAAATTAAATAACACGTAAGACAAAAATAAATGTTCGAAACTCGAAAGCTAAAGCTAAAGTGATGCGACGTGGAGCCACTAGTCGAAAGTTGTGACGTCAGGTTGTTGGTTCGTCGTTCGTTTCTCAGGCGAGGGTGGTTCTGCTGAACACAATGAACCAATAGAGTGCTTTGCTTTCTTACTCGGAGAAACTGGAGGCTTGGATTTATTGATCTATAGGTTGTCTGTTTCTAGAAAAGAAAGAAAGAAATATTTATATTATCAATGCAATGAAATGACCAAATAACATTTAAATATTATCATAGCGTTTTTTCATACCTAAGGAAGTACTATACTATTTTTTTTTTCATTGTTTGAGTTTGAAATTATATGTGTGACCCTATTTATCTAGAAAAAAAGGTATTTGGTAATTTGACCAATCCTTGAAGTCATCATATTATATTTAATTAATTATTTTTATTAAAATAATATTATTTTATTTAAAAATAAATTTATGGTGTTAATTGAATCACTTAAAACACAATTAGATCAACTAGGTTTTAATAACTCAATGTCTATTTTAATTTTTTAAATTAAATTTTAAATTATGAATTTCTCAAATTAACATGTGTATTATCTAGAAGAATTTATTAAATTTATCTATAATTAGTCAATAGTCAATCGATGAGGGAATTTGGTTTTGATTGATGGAGAAATTAATTTAAAGGTACCATGCAAGGGGAAAAAAAAACATTTAAAGGGAAACGGACCCACCATCGATTATTGTTATTCGTTTAATTATAAATACAGTTGAGAGAATGCTGCTCGCTGCACTCTTAGGTACAGTTTCCCTCTTAGATCCAGTTAGAATCTCCCATATCTGTCAACATGCCAGAAATCCTATTCACAAAGAAACTCTCAAAAACTGACATTGAATATAGAATGGCAGTCCCGATGAAAAGCCTCGACGCTTTCCAAATCCCAGAAGGAAAACACTCTAAAGAATTTGGTGTCACTGACATCCATGGCAAGAGGTGGAGGTTCCGATGTTGTACAAGAAAAACCGACCCCTACCCTAAACCAGTCCTGTCTTCAGGTTGGATAGAGTTCGCCAAAACAAGAAGTCTCAAAGTAGGAGATGAAGTCACCTTCTCTGTGGTGGGCATGAAGAGAGCTGAGGATCTGGAATTGGGAATTCAAGCTCGGAAAAAAATCAAGTTATTCGGCAAAGTTTTGTGGAGTGATCCTCTGTGAAGAAGAAGAA
>NW_011500099.1:78418-100691 GCF_000495115.2 Populus euphratica
TTTGATTGATGGAGAAATTAATTTAAAGGTACCATGCAAGGGGAAAAAAAAACATTTAAAGGGAAACGGACCCACCATCGATTATTGTTATTCGTTTAATTATAAATACAGTTGAGAGAATGCTGCTCGCTGCACTCTTAGGTACAGTTTCCCTCTTAGATCCAGTTAGAATCTCCCATATCTGTCAACATGCCAGAAATCCTATTCACAAAGAAACTCTCAAAAACTGACATTGAATATAGAATGGCAGTCCCGATGAAAAGCCTCGACGCTTTCCAAATCCCAGAAGGAAAACACTCTAAAGAATTTGGTGTCACTGACATCCATGGCAAGAGGTGGAGGTTCCGATGTTGTACAAGAAAAACCGACCCCTACCCTAAACCAGTCCTGTCATCAGGTTGGATAGAGTTCGCCAAAACAAGAAGTCTCAAAGTAGGAGATGAAGTCACCTTCTCTGTGGTGGGCATGAAGAGAGCTGAGGATCTGGAATTGGGAATTCAAGCTCGGAAAAAAATCAAGTTATTCGGCAAAGTTTTGTGGAGTGATCCTCTGTGAAGAAGAAGAAAAAGAGGCTACTACTCGCATAAATATATAGGGGTTGATCGATGTAGCTTTATCTTCTATCTTACTCTTCTTTCTTTCTTGCTTGTTTTTTCTTTTTTTCTCCTGGGAAGGAGGGCTAGCTTGGGGGGTGTTTGATGCTTAAAATGTTTATCCTAGAACTCAGAATCATGTGAGTAAAAGAGTGAATCTTACTTACCTTAAATGATTTTACTTGTAACCAAATATATATAATATATCCTTACAAGAAATGTTTCATGCTTTTTCTTAAATCATAAATTAAAAAGAAATTGGTTATAACATGGTTAACGAACACAGACACGACAGAAAATAAACAGGTGTATTTTTTACATTAGATTCTTTTTCTTCTTTCTTACATGTTTTTTTACCAGTCACAAAATACTCTTATTATTTTGATTTTCCATTGGTTTTATGAAATTCTCTCAACAATTGAACAAAAAGCACTACACCATAGCTCACAAACATATATTTTATAAGTCAATTAAACCTCTTGTTTTTCTTATGTTTCTTGTTTATTGTGATCTCTGCAAAGTGACAGCCGACAAAGGAATCTGTTGATAGGCCCAATTCTGCTTTATTTTTTGTTTCTTGCTGAGCAAATGAAGGTCTTGCGTTTCTCTTTCTTTCTTTTTTTCCCTTATTAAAAAGGCCATGCGGCCATAGACAGTTGCAGAAAAAGATCCATATCACTTATTTGGTAAGTGCACGTACTTATCAGCATAGTTATATACCAAACCTAGGGTTTACCTGGCCGAAAAAATAGGTTTTGGATTACACTAATTGATATAAGTTAATATAAAAAAATTAAAAATATATTTAAAATTTTAATAATTTATATAAAAAAATTTAAAAATAATTATGTGAATATAAACTATTTATATTATAAATAAAAAAATTTAAAAAACATATTATATTAGTATTTTATCTTTAATTTTAAATTAAAAAAATTTTTTATTCCACGATAAAAAAATATAATTTCTTTCTTGTAAATATAAAATATATATATTAAAAGGTTTCAAATCTCATATTAAAAATATAAAATATTTTTTTAATATTTATACAATGAACTTTTAAAAAGTGTTAATAACCACCTAAAAAAAATCTTTGATTAATATAAAAAATATATTTGAAAAAAAAAAGTTTTAATAAATTTTTATCGGGTTACTTATATCACGGGTTAACTTGATTTTTCTAAGTTTTTGTTTATTTTAATTTTTTAATTTACACGACCAATTCTATCACCAAATTAACCAATTCTTAGAATCAACTCCGTCACTAAATCCGTATGGATTTAATAAATATGCTTATCAGATTACCCAAAACCACCACCCATTGTAAATTAACATCGACAGCAGTAAAATTAAGAGTTACCGTGACTTTCCATCATGTATCATTATAAATTAAGTATCAACAACGATTAAGATTAATTGTTTTACCAAGATTCTCAACCATTGATTTTTTTTTTAATCTTTGATTAATATCTTATGATATATTCATCTTTTGCCTACCTTAATTATATCTCTTTTTTATTTTTTTTAATTATTATCTACAAGCTTTCTCTTACAAAACCATGCATCATCTTCATTTTGAAAGAAAATATTTAATAAAATTAGCCGTACTTTTCTTGTCGACATATATATATATATATATATATATATATATATATATATATATAAAGGATACAATCATCCTTGAAAAAATCACCGAACAAAAGGGACGATCATGACCACCTGGTTCATGTGATGTTGAAAACGGAGACGATAAACCCCTACTTTCCCAACCTCCAACCTCCAGCAGAGAAAGAAAGATAACCATCTAGGTGGTGGCCAAGTGGTAAAGACTTGGGATCAAGGGGTTTGCTCCCTCTGTGGTCTCAGGTTCGAGTCCTTGGTTGCTCATATGATGACCACTGGAGGCTTACATGGTCGTTAACTTCAGGGCCCGTGGGATTAGTCGTGGTGCGCGCAAGCTGGCCCGGACACCCACGTTAATCTAAAAAAGAAAGATAGAGAAATCCCAGTAACTCCTCTCATTCATGTGATAGACCATCATAGTATGATGCTTCTATATATTTATATACCGATGAGATGGGCAGTCCAAGCTTTCATATTCAATCAATTATTTATTTATTTATGATTCAATCTGTATGCTTTCGAATGTATAAAATAGTTTGAATAATTGTTATCTTGTACAATATAATATAATTGTCGTATGTCACCTACGCGGTGTCATTTGATAATTTTTTATTTTTTTTATTTAATTGATTTATTGAGAATCACCGTCTAATATTTAATTAAAGGCAACTAGAAAACTTGAATGTACTAGTCTTGTTAAAGATTTATGAGTAAGAATCGGTTGTGGTTAGAGAAGGTATTAACACTTCTAACACACATTACTTGAGGTAAGCTACTTCGTAACTTTGATGTGTTAAAGAAATTTTAAAATTTTTATCTTTTCATCGGAGATTTTGAAAGAAGATATTTAATAAAATTAGCCGTACCTTTCTTGGCGATATATATATATATATATAAAGGGTACAATCATCCTTGAAAAAATCACCGAACGAAAGGGACGATCATGGACCACCTGGTTCATGTGATGTTGAAAACGGAGACGATAAAGCCCTACTTTTCCAATCTCCAACAGAGAAAGAAAGATAGAGAAATCCCACCAACTCCTCTCATTCATGTGATGGACCACCATAGTATGATGCTTCTATATATTTATATACCGATGAGATGGACAGTCCAAGCTTTCATATTCAATCAATTATTTATTTATTTATGATTTAGTCTGTATGCTTTCGAATGTATAAAATAGTTTGAATAATTGTTATCTTGTATAATATAATATAACTGTCGCATGTCATCTGCGTGGTGTCATTTCACCTCCATGGTGTCATTTGACGAATTTTTTATTTTTTTATTTGATTAATTCATTGATTGTCTAATATTTAATTAAGTACAATTAGAAAATTTAGATATACTATTCTTGTTAAAAATTTATTAGTAAGGAATTGGTTGTGATTATAGAAAATATTAACCATAGTTTTTAAACTCGGACCGGCATGGTAGATCGAACCGAGACCCGGTCGACCCAGTGGCTTGATCGATCCGGGTTTATTGAAAAACTGTATAGAGCAACAAGCCAGTAAAACCCGGTCAACCCATGACCCAGACAAACCCGAACGAGAACCCGGTGTTTTGGAGTTGGATCCGCGATTTGAGTCTGGTGATCTCGAGGGGAGGCGTTGGTGATCTATGAAAAACTTCGGATCCTTGTTGCGTTCTCATTTTATTACTTTGGATTTTCTTGAAGAAAGTGGCAGCTCCACTCACTACTCATCAATAGGCGTAGGAAAGTAAAAGCAGTGGTGCTATTGTTCCCATTTGTTCCTTCTAGCTGATGACTGTAACTTAAATGGGATCATACTCACAGTTTCAAGAGAGAGAGAAAGGCAACAGGGACTAAACTCACAATTTCAAGAGAGAGAGAGGCAATATGTAGTACTAGCACCATCAAGTCTTTAACATCTCTCTCTTTCTACCTAATGTTTTAAAGCATGTAGAAACCAGATCGTGTTCATGGGGCGTCAACGAGCAAGGACTGTGCTTCTGGGCTTTCAACAGATCGTGTTCATCCCTACACAAAACAAATGGTTCAAAAAAGAGAGATAACTGGTTGCTTGTGATGAAGCCAGAGAAGGAAGATAAACTTTGTAAGGAGATGACGATAAAATTGAGTGCCCTTTCTCTACACAAAACAATCGACAACGTCATATTTATCCCTCTCTCACGCCCTGCCGGTCCCACTCCACTCCTTGATTATTGCCTCTCTTTTCCATTTCTTATTTTTAACTATACAGACCCGTCCCGGGTTGACCCATAAAACCCGGAACCCCGTCTCTTGACCGGGTCACTCCCCGGGTCGGGTTTAAAAACTATGGTATTAACACTTCTAACACCTACATGAGGTAAGCTACTTCGTGACTTTGATGTAATAAAGAAATTTTAAAATTGTTATTTTTTTATCGGATATTAGAAATACGACTTAGATATAAAATCATAATCTTGACCGTGAGAAAATTAAAATATTAAATTCTTTTTTATTCTTTTTAATTTTCTCATAAAAAACATATCTATAAAAAAAACATACAAACACACATACACTTTTACAATATTTTTTTTTACCTTTTTTGTTTCCTTTTTCTTTTTTTTTCCTTTGCATCCACACTTCAGGATACAAATTCAAAAAAAGCTAAATAAAAATTACATTAAACAATTTTAAATTTACAAAATAGCCCCTAAAAAATCCAGGAATTGTAAAGGAAGACTTCTGAAACTGCAACATCACCACCATCATTAGCAACACGTGGGTTCACGTGCTCCCGCTAGATAGCAGGGGAAATAAGGGAGTCTGGCCTGCTTTCTTCGTCTCTTCCCTTCCCTACTAGCGGTGAGGATCCCCCGTCACCTGCAAATTCAAGAAAAATCAACAAATGACAGTTGATTTTAATCTTTTTCTTTCTTGTTTTCAGATCTGCCTCTCTCTCTTATCCTTTAGATCTGCTTCACGGAAGATCTGTTCTTCTATGGGTTTTCCGTCCTCCCCTCTACTTCGGGTAGCTAGCAAAAATGTGGCCCCGACGCTGCTGTAGCTAGCGGTGAAAACCTGCTGAGAGGAGAGTGATGGCTATTTGGTATGGGTAGAAACTATCGCTGCTGGAGGTCGGTTGAAGGAGAGAAAGATGCTGTTAAGGGGAAGGCGTCAATGTTGATAGTGGGTTTATTTCGGGTTGTGAGGTGAAGAGATCAAGGAAGATAGAAAGGCGATTGTGGTTGAAGAGAGTGAGAGGGACTATCTTTGGCTGAGAGAGGAGAGGTCTGGTGATTAGTACTTAAAAGTGTATTTTTATCAAGATTTTATGTCATCATTTTGTACTTTAAGTATCAATAACTCCTTAACTAAAACATGTTTTATAATAATATAAGATAACTTTAATTTGTGAAAAATATTCACTTTAAATGCAGACTTATCACATAAATGAAAGGATTGATTGGTGAATTTAAGAACTGAAATTGAAAAGAGAAAGAGATGGCCAAACTTAGAAAAGAGATGTAGGTGCAATTCAAATCGGAACACTATTCGGTAATTAGGTCATATCTGGAGCTGTAGATCTCATATTTAGGTCTACTTTATATGGTTGGAAAGATAAGACATAGGCCTACAACTTTCATATTGAGCCCAAGACTTAAAAAGGTCATTTTCAAGTCCAAATTGTAGCAACAACAAAGAAGTCTGAATCTGTCTTCCAGCCCGAGCACTGTTCAGTGTTTGACCCATATCTGGAGTTCTAGAAGTCTAAATGACCTGAAGTTTTTACACAAAAAAAACATATCCTAATGTTGTGTAAACTCGTCAAACTTGTGAATCAGGTAAGCTGGACTAGTATGTCGAGCCTGTGAACTGGGTTATGGATTTTACTGAGATTATAATTTTTTTAAACTATTTTTTATTTAACTATATGATAACAAAAATAAATGATTGTGAAATCAAACACCAACCCAATAGCAAAATGATTTTTTTAAATCACGATAACATCATAAAAAATGAAACAAAATCAAATATGAAATTGAATTCTCAATTAACTCAACATCTAAAAATAAAAAAAAAATTAAAACAAGTTAAACTTGCCAAACTTGTGAATAGGTTCATAGACTTTATAAAGTTTAATAACATAAAAGTATTTCTGAAACTATTTTTTTAACTATATGAGAAAAAAATAAATGATTAAAAAGTCAAGTTCAATTAAAAAAAAATAACTAAGGCAAATTCATAAACTAAGGCAACCCGGTTATCTTGGCAAACACATAAACCATCATAACCTTATAGAAAGTTAAAATAAAAGGAAATAAATTATGAAGTCAAATTCTCAACCATTCCAAAATTAAAAGATGAAATTGATAAAAATAAATTAAAAAACATAACAAAAACTCAGAAACAAAAAGAAAAAAGCAAGAAAGCAAAGCACTATAGATTACTATTATCATTTACAATGCAACGTGTATGGGTGAACAATGATTTCCTCACACCTTCTAATTTTTGTTACTTTATAATATTTAATAACATGACTTTTCTTTAAAATAATTTTTTTAATTATATAAAAAAATAGACTATAAAAAATTTAAGTTTAATTAAAAAAAAAACATAGGCATCCCATAAAACTCATAAACCAAGACAACTTAAATTACATTAACAAACCCATAAAGCACACTATTCTCATATAAAGACAAACTAAAATGAAGCAAATTATGAAACTAAAATTTTAACAATCTCAATTTGAAAAGATGAAGTTGACAAAAATAGATTTGAGAAAAAAATCATAAAAAAATTAAGAAATAAATTAAAAAAATAAAACATTGTGAATTACTATTATAATCCATAATGCAATAGGTATTGGGTGAATAATGGTTTTCCTCATATCCTTTAATTTTTATTACTTCATGAAGTTTAATAATATGTTTTTTACTCTAAAACTATTTTTTAACAATATGAAAATTTTTTTTTATAAAAAGGTTAAGTTCAATTAAAAAAACTTATCAAATCTGTCACACCCGGACATCGAGGTAACCTAAAACATTTGTCTAAAAAAGAATAGATTTCTTACATTCTATTCTTTGATGGAGAATTGTATTATTTAAGGAGCTACCACCTAGTATTATGGTTACTAGGAACCCTAACTGATCAAAAAAGATTATATAATATAAAACTAGTTATACAAAAGGCAAGATATTATCAGACATCGAGGTAACCTAAAACATTTGTCTAAAAAAGAATAGATTTCTTACATTCTATTCTTTGATGGAGAATTGTATTATTTAAGGAGCCACCACCTAGGATTATGGTTACTAGGAACCCTAACTGATAAAAAAAGATTCTATAATATAAGACTAGTTATACAAAAGGCAAGATATTATCACCTATTGAGTCTCCTGCCTAAAGCAGGCTGCATTGTTGATTTTGTCATAAATTGCTAATGTTTTATTGGTTTATGCTACGATGGTTTTACGTGTAATATTCCTAACTCTAAAATCAGTGAATATTTAACTATGTATATTTTCAAATTTGGCGTTGGTAAATATTACGTAACTATAAAAACAAGTAGCTATAAAAACAAAATAAATTTAAATCAATATTTTTTATTTCTGACTCTAGCGTTAGTAAATAAACAAATCAAATAAATTTATTTTTATGAGCATCCTGCCTAAAGCAGGTTGCATTGTTGACTTTGTCATAAATTGCTAATGTTTTGTTGGTTTATGCTACGATGGTTTTGCGTGTAATATTCCTGACTTTGACGCCAGTGAATATTTAACTATGTATATTTCCAACTCTGGTGTTGATAAATATTACGTAATTATAAAAACAAAATAAATTTAAATCAATATTTTTTATTTCTGACTCTAGCGTTAGTAAATAAACAAATCAAATAAATTTATTTTTATGCATCACACAAAAAATAAAATAAATTTAAATCAGTAATTTGTTTTTACTCTGGCGTCAATGAATAAAAAAATCAAAAAAATTTATTTTTTACTCATATATATTTTTTATGTAACAAAATAAAAATAAAAATAAAATAAAATTATATCAATATCTTTATTTTTTACTCTGACATCAGTGAATAAATCAATAAATTTATTTTATTTTATTTTAGTTTTACTTGCGTATTTTTTTTAATTTTTATGTAATTAAATAAAATACAATGAAATAAATTTGAATTAATGTTTTTATTCTAACTCTGGCGTTAATAAATAAAAACAATAAATTTTGATTTTATTTATTTATACATACACAATTCTTTTAATATATTTTTATATTTTTTTATTTGGGGTTGGGCCCAGCTCAGCCTATAAGAGCTGGGCCGGACCCAGCCAGCCTGGCTTGCTCACTGGTCCAAGCCAGTAACCCGGCTGGGCCAAATCGAAGACAGTACGCGTGAAATCACTTCACGCGTGCATGAATAATGCGAAGCCAATTAAGTTAGCTTTGCACAGTGTTCTTGCAGCACTAAATTGAAAGAATGAAAAACGGGTTGAAGAATGGGCGTACCTGCTTCTGGAGATGACGAAGAAGGCTGCGACGCTGGTGGCTGCTACTATCGTTCGACTGCTTTCCTTTCTCTACCTGCTGTGTCCACTGCTTTCTCTCTTCTTCTCAGCTCTTGATTGGCACGAACCAAGAACGATGAAGGGTGGCTTTCTCTGATCTTTTTACTGATTTCGGGTTCTTCTTTTCTGCAGGGATGAGGGAAATAACAAGGCTAATTCTTGTCTTGCTGTTGCTCCTCCTTTTTCTCTTCTTCTCTATGTGGATTTGTGTGTTTTTTTTTGCTCTGTTTTCATGTCTGGTTTCTGGTTTCTGGTTGCGTTATTTGCTCTGTTTTTCTCTGTTTTTTATGCTCCTGCCGCCCCCAATGTTGTGTTCTTCTCTGCCTTTATAGGGCCAACGAGCTCGCCCAAAATCAGTCCTGCCTTTGCAGGACTGTTATCCCTCCACAAACAGGATTGTGGGCAGAGGACGTGGTCACGATTGGGCTGTCGATTTTCCAGCATCCCTCTTGAATCGAATTGAAGAAGACGCACGACTGTTCCCTAGTAATGATGCCGTTTTGGCAGAAATGGAATTTTCACTTTGACCCCTGCTTCTGGAAATCTAACAATTGGAGCCCTAATAATTAAAATTTTCTTATAATTGTGCCCTTGGATAAATTTCAATTGAATCCTCAGTTAAATGCTATTTACACAACAGTCCTAGGCTTCTGAAATATTCAATTTGATCCTTGGATTATAATTTTCAACAATTTTGCCTTTAATCAGCTTCAAAAATTTTCAATTAAATCCCTAGTTTCTTTAATTAATTAAATCAAAGTTTAATTAAGTCACAAACATATTAATTCTTCAATTAACCCCTGATTTTATTAATTAAACTAATTCAAAATTAATTAAATTTTCAAACTTATTAATTTTTTAATTATTGACCAATTGGCTCTTAAATTTAATAATTCTGTCCTTAAACTTTAAATATTTTGCTATCAACCCTATTTATTATTTATTCAAAAATTGAATTATGATAAAATCCATAAATTAAGTCGACCTGAGTTACTTCAACAAACTCGCAAACCATGTTAATTTCATAGAAAAACAATATAAAAAATTAAAATTATGGAGCTAAATTATTAACAATCTTAACATTAAAAATAAAATGAAAAAAAAAATCATATAATCAAGGGAAAAAACAATATAAAAAAACACTGTATCGTAACTTTTCGAGGGTCCATGCACCATATATTGAAAGAAAGAATCTTTCTTGTCTCACAACTTTCAATGATTTTTTAGAATAAGTGTTCATGTTCGTAGAGGATCCATGTGGGGTTGCACAGATCGCCGAGTGTTCTATCTCTTGTTTCGCACTATATATCTACTATATATATAAAAAAAACTTCAATTCTTTTATGAGATAGACTTTCGAAGGTCCACCTCTTGCTGTCTATCAGTGTCGTCTAGCATTTCTTTCTAAATAATTTTCTCATACAAACTATGTGATATATTCCAACAAGTTTATATCATATGGTCGATCATCGACTCCTGTGCTCTATCTCGTTCGATCATGGGAAGGATGCAATAATTTTATATAGTTTGATTAGGACTTAAAAGTGCATTTTTATTATGGTTTTATATCATCATTTTGCACTTGAAGTATCAATAACTCCTTAACTAAAGCATGTTTTATAATAACGTATCTAATAATATAAGATACCTTTAATTTATGGTAAATATTCATTTTAAATGCAGGCCTATCACATAAATGAAAGGATTAATTGATGACTTTAAGAACTTAAATTGCAAGGGCAAAGAGATGACCAAAATTAGAAAAGAGATGTCGGTGCAATCCAAACCGGAACACTGTTCGGTAATTGGGTCATATCTAGAGCTATATATCTCAGATTTAGGTCCAATTTATATGGATGGAAAGGTAAGACATAGGCCTACAACTTTCATATGGAGCCCAAGATCTAAAAAGGCCATTATCAAGTCCAAATTGTAGAAACAACAAAGAAGCCCGAATCTGTCTTCCAGCCCGAGCACTGTTCGGTATTTTGGCCATATCTGGAGTTCTAGAAGTCCAAATGAGCTGAATGTTTTACACAAGAAAGCTGAGACAATTGCCTACAACTTTCATGTTTGCAACTGGCTCCAATTTTGACGTTATCAATGACGTTTTGGGCAGACAAAAGAAGATAAGGATTGTCACCAAGTCAAAAGTTGGTCACCCACTTATCAATTAGTCATCAAATCAATAGTTCCCATTTTTGGCCTATAAAAGGAGGCATTTGCCATGCATTTAGGCATCTTGGTGTCCAGATCAAGATCATGCTCTTCCTTTCTCTCTTTGTATTTTTTATGCTTTGTTTTCATTAATATTAAGTTTATGCCTTTCATTTCCTTTCCTTTACTTAGTTAACTTTTATGTTCTTATTTTGTTTATCTATTTTGCTTTCTTTCATTATGTCTAGCTAAGTTAATTATGTCAAGGTGAAAAGGTTACACTAATGGTGTAAGAATAAGTATAATGTAAACTTAATATGGACTTTAATGTTTGATACTAACATGTTTTATATTTGTTATCTTGTTCACTCTTTAATACTTTGCTTGTTAAATGAAGACATCAATCTTTTCATCGTGTCATAGTTTTTATAGTAATCTTTGCTTAATTTGGTATCAATTTGATTAAGATTGAATTTATAAAGTCATTAGAATTTTATATAGTTTTTATAGCAATTTTTTTTTAATTTGGTATCAATTTGATTGACACTGAATTTATAAAGTCCCTGTTCTAGGAGTAGGAGTGATATCTTAACATGATAGTTTTTTTTTAATAATATATTTTATTTTCATGTACCATATTATATTGAAATTCTTAATTATTTTTTTATTCTTTACATAAATAATATTGTATCACTTGATTTTATAATTTTATTAAAAATAATTTAATTGAAAAAAATAAGGTTTTAAAGAATATATAATTCAACTCCTATATCATCATAAGCTTTTAAACAATTTTAACGACTTTGATAAAGGTTAATCTAAGTATAAAGGATTTTTTTTACTTCATTTATATCTTACTTACCTAAAAATATTGAAGATTACATGAAATTTTAATTAGTTAAATAAAAACAATTTACAATAAATCTAAGTTAAAAAAGTTGCAATTCAAAGTATTTAGTTTTGAAAAATTCATATTTTGTGTTTTTTCAACTCGCTATCAAAGGTTTACATTTTGTCTTTTCTTATCCGCATACTACGTTGCAAGAGAGACCCAGCATGTGTGTTAAATTTTTTAATAAATGAGAAAAATTAATTAGTTAAAATACAAATATATATTGACACTAGATAGTCTGTGTCATAACCATAATTAATACACA
Source organism: Populus euphratica (assembly GCF_000495115.2). Taxonomy (NCBI): domain Eukaryota; kingdom Viridiplantae; phylum Streptophyta; class Magnoliopsida; order Malpighiales; family Salicaceae; genus Populus; species Populus euphratica. Next base: position 90,486 of record NW_011500099.1, read on the forward strand.
CTTAAAAATTGTATTCGTTTTATTGTATATTATTTGATAAGCATTATTTCCACTCCTTTTTATTGTGTATTATAATATTGAAATCACCGTGAAGAGACTAAATTAACACCATCACAAATTGGACAAATACAAATAAAATTATTGATGAATTTTTTTTTGTTAGTTTTTTGTCGTGATATTTACCAACCAAGTTTTTTCCTTCCTAAAACAATTGATATATCTGGATAGAAATATTCTATCAATATATACCGAAAGAATTATAAACAAAATATAAAAAATTAAAAAAACAAGCAGTGCGATGACGTGAAAGTTTTTATGAACAATTTTACTAATGAAATTACAATAAAATTCAAATTAAAATGTCTGTACAATAACATATTTAACACACACACAGAATCATCGATAGAGTTTCAAATGAAATCATTCCGTCAGTTATTTGATTGATAATATTTAATATATGATTTGATTATCAACCCTTCCTTTCCATATTTCTCCATCTTCCTCTCGTTCCATCTAAATAAACCCCACATTGCAAACAACCAACCCAAAAAAAAAAACATCCATTTTCATCTCAACACAACTCATCCTTGTTTAATTTTTTTAGTCACATCATCCGTATTCTGATTTATTATGAATTTTTTTATTTTTAGTAAGTAAATCTATATTTTTTTAATTTTAATATAATTTTAAAATATCAATTTTATTATTGAAAGTTTTTTAGTATATGTATTTTGTTTAGGTATATACTTGTTTTATTATTTTTTTCAAACAAATTCGTTTTGATTTATAATAATGAGGATAGAATATGTGTTTTTTGGCATGGAATTTTTTTTTTTAAGGTTTAATAGAAACAAAACATGAAAGATTGTTGTAAGACATGTTGCCAGTTATCTGTAGCTAATTTCTTTTGCTATCTATGAGTACACAGTCATAAGATATTTATAATCTTATACAATAAATATATTATACAATTAAATTAATAAGATATGGGAGAGAAAGTGGTCGGCAGCTAAAGCCATGTTATAAAAGTTGAAACATGATAATATTTACCACAAAATGTTCGGTGGGCCCCAAATGTGTTGAGTTTCGGAAACGTCAGTTTAGTCGGCTCGTCGCTCTTTTATTAGGCGGCTCGTCGCTCTTTTATCGGACGCGTTTGGTTTTGCTGAACACAATGAGCCAGCAGAGGGCTTTGCTTTCTTGCCGGTAGAATCGGGAGCATTGGATTTTTTAATCTTAAGGCTGCCTGTTTTTTTTTAAAAAAAAAACTCGGGGTGTTTTTTTATAACAGTTGATGCATTGTACTATATTTTTAGAGATATTCCGTTAATTCAGATGGGATATTTTTGGATCAATTCCAAAAAAAGAAATAATTTCTTCGTGGACGAATTTAATGCAAAAAAATCCAAGGGTTGCTGCTCATGTGTGTTGATTTTTCGAAAATTGTTTTTTTAAATGTATATTTTTAATATATAATAATAATAATTTTTATTTTTTTAAATTATTTTTAACAGCAACGCACTAAAATAATTTTTAAATATTAAAAAAATAATTAATTTTTTTAATAAAAAATCCACTTCATGGATGAGCGTGGTGGTTTACTGTCAGTATACGGCTGGATAATCGAACGATTTTAAAAGGTTCATCGCCATGACCATCTTCAAGGTGGTCCAGCGTTAGGCAGCCATTGATACCTGACAAATTCGGAATTGAATTGACTGATCTTCAAGGTGGTTAACTGCATGTCAAATTATGATCGGCAGTTTTATATTTTACCTTTTTCACATAGATATTTTATAGGTATTAACCGCGAACTAATAAAGAACTCACTCGATATAAGTTATTAAGTAAAGGTTGAATGCCTGAGAGTGTTAGTACGAACTTATTAATTAATGATTCAATTGAGAGTTTTATTTTTAAATTAATTCAATTTTTAGGATTTTATAAGTTGTTATTATCAACCATATAAAATGCTAGCGTAGAGCTAATATTTATTATTGTGGTAATTAATTTTAATATTTGTTTTGTAAAAAATTAATTTTTTTATATATTTTTGAATTATTTTAATGCGCTAATTTAAAAAAAACTTTTTTAAATAAAAATATTACCATTTTAATATATTTTATTATAAAAAATACTGTAAAAAATAATTATAATTACACTCTGATTCAAAAAACAAGTATTCAACAATAGCAATGCAGGTACTGTTGTCATGAATATTCTAGAAACAGGGTCCGTTCATGCTGCTCGTGTGTAATGTGGGCTTCATTCCATGTGAATAGCCCCACCTGTCCATATCTTTCCTATTGATTACAGATAGCATTGAGAATTACAGAATATTATCTTACGTTCCAATTCATTCTGCAAAAACTATAAAGATGTGACGAAAAGATGCATACAAATTAGTTATTTATTGTTTGTAAGTGTTATTGTATTGCAATGACAAAAATAAGATGTATACAGAAAGGCGTAGGTTTTGAACATATAAAAAATCCAATTTACACAAAACAACAGTGTTTTTCTTATTAAAAAATTGGTTCTGATCTGATTAGGTTTAAAAAAAATCCAAGGGCTGCTGCTCATGTGTGTTGATTTTTCTTGGTGGACGAATTTAATGAAAAAAAAAAAACCTTAAAGGACCATTAATTTTTTAAGAGAAGCATGTAACCTTCAATGCCTCTCAAGGGTTGCCGTCCCCATAAGTATCAATTTGTCGGGTGGGGTGGAGCCATGAAATTATCCGTACCATTCACACCTAGAAATATAATGTTAGAAACTTAAACCTTATTGATTATCTCAAACTTGATGAGAAATTTAATATTAAAATAGATATTTATAAAATTAAACATAAACTAAGCACCATAAAGTTTGTTTGAGATTGTAAAAATCTTATAAAAAACAAACATAAATAAATTTATTAAATTCAGTGGAATTCATGATAGAATTACGAGTTCAGTAGACTAAGTTATGAAACCCCAATCGATCTAATACATCATTGTTTTAATTAAAAAAATACATCTTAAAAAAATTTAAGTTAGATCATGTTTCTACCTATTATCTAGGTTGTTTTCAGACTCGTAAAGTTGATTAAGTCATATCAGGACAATTTCCACACAATTTAATTTGCAATTCGAGGTAGATAAAAAATTAGGTTAGGAAATTTTAAAATTGATTTGTTGGATCAGATTTAATAATAATGATAAAGATTTGAATAAATTTTTATATAGAAAAAACTTTAATCTATTTCACAGTACAATAAAATAAATAAATATAAAATATTTTGATGGATCCTCGGTATAAAAGATTGTTTTGGGACATTTTTCTAGTTTTTTTTTTGTTATCTAATCAATCAAGCTCGTAGTGAATAAGTATACACAATTAAATTAAATAACATATAAGAGAAAAATTAATGGTCAAAACTCGGAACACGACAAAAAGAATCCAATTTATTGAATTGTTGATGTGAGTTATTGGGTTAACTAGATTTATTTTTACACAAAACAATGATGTTTTTCTTATTAAAAAAATGGTTATGATCTAATTAGGTTTAATACATATAAAATATAAAAGATTGCTGTAAAACATTTTTTTTTTATCAATATTGGTGTCCGAATCAACTTGTGCATACCTTAACTAATCTTACGGGTTTTGAAATTAACAACCATATAATTTTTTAGTGGCCCTGAAATTTATAAAACTCAAACTAGTGATCTTTAGGAAGTAAACCTAAAACTTGACCAATTAAGCTACGCTCCTCAGAGTTGTGAGACTCGAACATGTTTTTAATTATCAATGATCAATAGATATATGAATGAAAAATTTTGTCAATAAAGATCATCATAATATACTAATACAATATTTTTATCAGTGTTTCTATTTATATTTATTAATTTTTTGGTAGCATATGAAAAAAAAAAAATTTCATGCCAAAACACACACACACACACACACACACACACACACATATATATATATACACACACACACACACACACACACACACACACACACACACACACACACACACACACACACACACAATATCTCACGTTCCAATTTATTCTACAAAAACTATAAAGATGTGACGAAAAGATGTATACAAATTAGTTATTTATTGTTTGTAAGTGTTATTGTATTGCAATGACAAAAATAAAATGTACACAGAAAGGTTTTGAACATATAAAAAATCTAATTTACATAAAATATCAGTGTTTTTCTTATTAAAAAATTGTTTCTATCTGAGTAGGTTAAAAAAAAAATACATCTTAAAAAAATTTAAATTAGATTATATTTTTACCTGTTATTTAAATTACTTTTAGATTCATCAAGTTAATTACATCATGTAATAATAATTCTCCTATAATTTAATTTGAAATTCTAGCTTAATAAAAAATTAAATTAAAAAATTTTAAAATTAACTTGTTAGATCGAATTTAATAATAATGATAAAAATTTGAATATATTTTTATGTGGAAAGAACTTTATTCCAACTCATAGTACAACACTATACAATAAAATAAATAGATATAAAATATTTTGATGGATTCTCGGAATAAAAGATTGTTTTGGGACATTTTGCTGGTTTCTTTTGTTATCTAATCAATCAAGCTCATAGTGAATAAGTATATAAAATTAAATTAAATAACACATAAGAGAAAAATTAATGGTCGAAACTCGAAAGGTAAAGCTAAAGTGATGCGACGTGGAGCCACTAGTCGAAAGTTGTAACGTGAGTTTGGTGGTTCGTCGTTCGTATTTTTCTCGATTGCTTGAGTTTTGAAATTATATTTGTGAGCCCATTTATCTGGGAAAAAAAAATATTATTGGGTAATTGGACCAATCCTTGAAGGTCATCATATCTGGAGAGAATGGAGATAAAAAATAAAAAATAAAAACATTTAAAGGGTTACGGACCCACCATCAACTATTGCTTTTCGTTTAATTATAAATAGAGTGAAGAGAATGCTGCTAGCTGCACTTCTATCAGCAACTAAAGTAGCTAGAAAACCCATATCTGTCAACATGCCAAAACACCTATTCGAAAAGAAACTCTCAAAAACAGACATTGAATATAGAATGTCAGTTCCGATGAAAAGCCTCGACGATTTCCAAATCCCAGGAGGAGAACACTCTAAAGACTTTGGTGTCACTGACATCCATGGCAAGAGGTGGAGGTTCCGATGTTCTACAAGAAAAAGTGACCGCCACCCTAAACCAGTCCTGTCTTCAGGTTGGGTAGAGTCCGCCAAAAAAAGGGGTCTCAAAGAAGGTGATGAAGTCACCTTCTCTGCGGTGGACATGAAGGGAGCTGAGGATCTGGAATTGGGAATTCAAGCTCGGAAAAAATTCAAGTTATTCGACGAAGTTTTGCGGAGTAATCGTCTGCGAAGAAGAAGAATAAAAAGAGGCTACTACTCGCATAAATATATAGGTGTTGATCGATGTAGCTTTATCTTCTGTCTTACTCTTCTAGTATCTGTTCTTTCTTTCTTGCTTGTTTTTTCTTTTTTTCTCCTGGGAAGGAGGGCTAGCTTGGGGGTGTTTGATGCTAGCTGTTTCTTAAAATGTCTATCCTAGAACTCAGAATCATGTGAGCAAAAGAGTGAATCTTACTTACCCTGCATGATTTTACTTGTATCCAAATATATATAATATATCCTTGCAAGAAATGTTTCATGCTTTTTCTTAAATTATAAATTAAAAAGAAATTGGTTATAATTAACATGGTTAACGACCACGTACAGGCACGACAGAAAATAAACAGGTGTATTTTTCACATGGATTCTTTTCTTTTTTCTTACATGTTTTTTTACCAGTCAAAATATACTCTTATTATTTTGATTTTCCATTGGTTTCATGAAATTCTCTCAACAATTGAACAAAAAACACTACATCATAGCTCACAAACATATATTTTATAAGTCAATTAAACCTCTTGTTTTTCTTATGTTTCTTGTTTATTATAATCTCTGCAAGGTGACAGCCGACAGAGAAATCTGTTGGCAGGTCCCATTGTGCTTCATGTTTTTCTTTCTTTCTGAGCAAATAAAGGTCATGGATTTCTCTTTCTTTCGTTTTTTCCCTTATAAAAATGGTCGTGCGGCCAAAAACAGTTGCAGAAAACGGTACTTATCACTTATGTGGTACTTATCAGCATAGATATAGACCCGACCAGGGTTGATTTGGCTAAGCAGCTAGGTTCTGGGTTATATTGATTCAGCTGGGTTAACTTAAAATTTTTTAAAAATATTTAAAATTTTAATAATTTATATGAAAAATTAAAAAACAATCATGTGAATATAGATTATATATATTATAAATAATAAAGTTTAAAAAATATATTATGTTAGTATGCTATCATTTTAAGTTAAAGTATTTAAACTAATTTTTTTTTATCTCATATTGAAAAAACATAATTTTTTTTTTATGAACATAGAGTATATATATTAAATGATTTCAAATCCTATATTAAAAAAATAAATCAGTTTTTTAGTATATATATAACAAATTTTGAAAAGAGTTAATAAACAACTAAACAAAAAAAAAATCTTTACCTAGAAAAAAATACATTTTAAAAAAAATTGAGTCTCAACCCTAGCCAGGATTTATATAGATAACAATGTACAAGCTTCTATATATTTATATACCGATGAGATGGACAGTCCAAGCTTTTATATTCAATCAATTATTTATTTATTTATTTTTTTATGATTCAATCTGTATGTTTTCGAGTGTATAAAATAGTTTGAATAATTGTTATCTTGTACAATATGATATAACTTTAACAAATCTATAATTTAAATCATCAATACTAGACTTAGTTTGAGATCTAACTAATTTAAAGCTCAAGTCGTAAGTTTGTCGGGTAAATTTCAAGATAATAGTATTTTGTTTTTCTTAAATGAAAAAAATATTGTTTTGGTTTCTCATAATAGTTAAATATTATTTTAGATAATTTTTTTTTTAAATCTTTGAAATCGATTAGTCTAGTCTGATTCAAGATTAATTAGTGACAACTAAGTTTTATTAAATTAATTTTCAATCCAATTTAAAATAAAACTCAGGTAAAGTTGAATTATAAACTATTGATATATTAAATTAACTTGTTAAAGCTATATTCACTACAATATGGGTTTGCACTCCACCGTGGATTCGATCATTTTTTTAAAATATAAAAAAAATATTAAGAGCACAAAGAATTTTTTAGCAATGTTATTAAACCTGACAAAGTAAGTTAATTCTGAAATCTCCTGACTCAACTTATTACCTAACTCAAGTTTTTAATTAAATTAATTCTGAAACCACGTGACTCAACTTCTTACCTAACTCAAGTTTTTAATTAAACCATTTGAGAGCTAGCTCGACTTAATTGATCGATTTCATAAATCCAAGTACAACTTTGATGATCAATAAAAATATGACTTAGCTTTTAAAAAAACTTCAAAATGATAATTTTTTAAAAAATATTGAGATAATGATAGATTGGATTGACCTCGCCCCCCAAGCGACCCAGATCATGGGCTCTATTGGGTTTAGTGATTTTTTTTTATAAACCTTTTAATTTAATTATATGATAAAAATAGATGCTCACAAGATTAAGCACCAACTTAAAAATAGATACTTATTTGATACAATTATCCCTCAAAAGCAAAAAAAATTAATAATGCAGTCTATTTTTTAACCAATCCAATATTAAATGATGAAATAAAGAAAGAATAACAATTAAATGATCAAAAAAAAAAAAAACATATCCTAACGATGGGTAAACTCGTCAAATCTGTAAATCAGATAAGACAGACTAATATGCCAAACCTGTGAACTGGGTTATGGACTCCACTATGATCATATTTTTTAAAAATTATTTTTTATTTAATTATATGATAACAAAAATAAATGATTGCAAAATCAAACATCAACCCAATACCAAGATGTTTTTTTTTTAAATGGCGATAACCTCATACAAAGCGAAACAAAACCAAATATAAAATTGAATTCTTAATTAACCTAGCATCTAATGATGAAAAAAACTTATTGAAAAAACTTAAACTTGTGAAACTTGCGAACCAAGTCAACTAGATCAACTAACCAAACTTGTGAATAGGTCCATGAACTTTATAAAGTTTAATAATATAAATTGTTTCTGAAACTATATTTTTTTAACTATATGAGAGAAAATAGAAGATAAAAAAATCAAGTTCAATTAAAAAAAAAATACCCCACCAAACTCATAAACCAAGACAACCCGGGTTACCTTAGCAAATTTGCAAACCATGCTAACCTTATAGAAAGATAAAATAAAAGGAAATAAATTATGAAACTTAATTATCAACTATCCCAATATTAAAAGATGAAATCGATAAAAACAAATTAAAAAAACCATAACAAAAACTTGAAAACAAAAAGAAAAAAGAAAGCAAAACACTATAGGTTATTATTGTCATGCACAGTGCAATGTGTATGGGTAAACACTGGTTTCCTCACACATTTTAATTTTTGTTACTTCATAATATTTAATAACATGAATTTTTTCTAAAATTATTTTTTTGAATTATATAAAGAAAAAAACAGACTATAAAAATGTCAAGTTGAATTAAAAAAAAATAGACAATTAACCAAACTCATAAATCAGGGCAACTTAGATTACATTGACAAACCCATAAACCACATTAACCTCATATAAAGGCAAACTAAAATGAAGAAAATTATAAAGTTAAATTCTCAATAATCTTAATTTGAAAAGATAAAATCGATAAAAATATATTTGAGAAAAAAATCATAACAAAAATCTAAAAAATAAATAAATTAAGAAAGCAAAATATTGTGTATTACTATTATAATCCACAATGCAATGGGTGTTGGGTGAATAATGTTTTTTCTTACATCCTTTAATTTTTGTTACTTCATGAAATTTAATAATATGTTTTTTCTCTAAAACTAATTTTTTAAAAATATATATAAAAAAATATATTATAAAAAAAATCAAGTTCAATTAAAAAACATATCAAATCCATAAATTAAAGCAACTTGAGTTACTTCGACAAACCAACAAATTATGCTAACCTCATAAAAAACAACATAAAAAATAAAATTATAAAACTAAATTCTTAACAATCTTAATATTAAAAAAAATAAAAAATAAAAATAAAAACAAAAAAAAAATAGATAATAAAGAAAAAGAACAATATAAAGAAACACTATATCGTAACTTTTCTTATAATAATTATAGTCTCTCTTGTCTTACAACTTTCTTTGTTTTTATTGAATAAGTGCTAATGTTTGTTTTTTTTAGGGTCCTGCACCATAAATGGAAAGAAAGAACCTCTCTCGTCTCACAACTTTATTTGTTTTTCTAGGATAAGTCCTGTTGTTCTTTGAGGGGCCCACGCACCATTCATTGAAGAAAGAAAAATCAAACCTTGCTGCTGCAAGGGGGGCTGCGCAGATCATCGAGCTTTCTCTCCCTTGTTTCGCACGATATCTCTACATGAAAGAAAATACTAAGATTTTCAATTATTTTATGAGATATATAGATCTTTCAGTCTCTCCCTCGTCTGGCATTTCTTTCTACGCAGATCTTATCAATAAATAGAGCTTCGATTTTGAATCATTTAATAGTTTTCCCGTACAAACTATATAATAATAAGTTGCTTAGTAAATTAACTATATTAAAATAATCTCCTTTTTATGTTATAGTTGTCCTTATAATTATATTATAGTTGTCCTTATAATTATATTTATTCATATAATTTTTATGATATTTGAACAATGTCACACCCAAACATCGCGGCGACCGATTAAAAATTATTTCGATTGCAAAAAAAAAAAGATATCTGGTATCTTATTCTTTTAAGAGAAAATGTCTTATTTAAGGAGTCGTCACCTAGTATTATATTCACTGGGAACTCTAATTGATCAACAGAGATTCTATGGTTCGGGACTGGTTACGTAAAAGGGAAGATATTATCACCCCTTAAACGTCCTGCTTGAGGCAGACTGCATTGCTAGTTTCATCTTAAATTGTTAAATGTTTATTAGTTTATGCTATGATAATTTGCTTATAATATCCATGACTCTGGCGTCAGTGAATATTTAACTACAGATATTTTCAACTCTAGTGTTAGTAAATATTACGCAGCTATAGAAACAAAATAAATCTAAATCAATATTTGTAAGGTCGCCGCGATGTCCGGGTGTGACAGAATGGCG
>NW_011500099.1:102153-115687 GCF_000495115.2 Populus euphratica
TGAATAAACCAATAAATTTTTATTATTTTTTTGATGTGTATATATGTTTTTTTTTACTTTTTTCTATTTTTCTATTTTTATTTTTTTAAAGCTAGGCTGAAACTAGTCACCGGCTTAAATCAGTACCAAATAGCAGGCGTGCGCCGTCATGCACGCAAATGAAATATTATAATTCACAGAAACGAAGGAACTGTAAAAGTAAAATTCATTGCTACAGTATCACGTGAATTATAATTCACATGCTACTGTAGCAAAGCAAATGAAATATAAGGCAACAGAGAAGAACAAAGGAACTTACCTAATGCGCGGAGACGAAGTCGAATACGATGGTAATGGCGAAGGCGCGAGGTTGCTGATCAGCCAGCCTCTTTCTTGCTTTCCCTGCTCCTAGTCTTTTTTGCTTCTCTTGTTCTCCTCGTCTCTCTCAATGTCCGCCTGGTGTTGGAGCTTGATGACGAAGACAATGGCGAAGATGTGTTGATTGGCCAAAGCTAACTCCTCTCCTTCTCTGTTTCTGTCTCTGCTGCATGCTCCCTTTTGTGTTTTCTTTTTTTATCTGTTTTTCAGGGAATGGAGGAGCTGGTGTAAGTGGAGACAAAGCAGCTGATGCCCGAGAGGGCGTTGTACTGCTACTGGAGCTGGAAGAGGCGCGCGTTGCTGGTACTGGTGCATGCTCACGGTGCATGGAAGTGGTCGAGTTGTTACTCATCTTGACGATACTGGTTTTGTCTTCTGTAAAAGTTTTCGTGCCCCTGCATCCGATCAAAGCTTGTGCTTTTCCCAAGCAAAAACCATGGTCCCTTGAAACTCAGCAGATTTTCGGAGTAAGGAGGATCGTATGCCAATGTAGTTCATAGTTCTGGTTTAGAGGCAGACGTGGCGGAGATTAATGGTGATTGGGACCACAGCCTAGAAGGTGACCGGAAGGAAGATGATCTAGGGCCTTTATTTGCTTCTTTTTTTTTGTGAGGAGTTTGCAGATTCCGGGGGTTGAGACTGAAGAATGAAAAATCAGTTTGATGGGGAAGAGATTGAGGCTGGGGAAGAAGAGAGGAAAAAGCTGGGGGGAGGGGGCAGCGGCGGCTAGTCTAGGAATCGGCCGTGCCCCTCTTTTTTTTTTTGTAAATGTTTTTTTTTTATAGGTTACTAGTGATGGTCTTTTTCTGGGTTTTTTGTGTGTCTTTTAGGATTTCTTTCTAATCGTCTCTCCCTTCTTTTTTTCCTTTTTTTTTCTCTGTTTTTCTAGGTTAATTTTTGTTCTCGGGTTCATCCTCCTTTTTTTTTTTTATTTCCCCTTGAGATCTGTATTTATAGTGCCAGAGTCCCTTCGCGTGTGAGAAACCAAGTTTCAATCAAACTCATTCTCTTCTTTGAAGTTTGAATTTAATTAAGAATCAAATTTGAAGGCGGATAACTATTATTATCTTAAAGACTAGGATTATCTCGAAGATAAAGATTATCTTGAAGATAAGGATTATCTTGAAGATAAAGATAGAATGACAAAAGCACATTGTAGTCCTTAATTTTCACGGAAGTTGGCAAATCACACTTTTGATCGAAATAAATCTCTGATATTTTAATTTTTCATTTTAAACCCTGTAAAAATTAAATTAAAAGTCAAAGGGCCAAAATTGAGTTATGACAGTTGCCCCCTCTTTATAATATTTACAATGCAAAGATATTGAAAATTTTCATTTTCTTTAGCTTCGTGTAGTAAATTTATAAAGAAAAGTAGATACGGAAAGAGATTTTTTTTTTGGTAGTCTTGAAAACTTCAAAAATAGTAGATTGACATATGACTTTTATAGAGAGAACAAGACATTTGGAAGACGACCCATTTTTTTTTTGTTTTTTTTTGTTTTTTTTTAAATGGATCAAATTGTTTTGGGCAATATGCCCAATGATAAAAGAAACGCGAAGAATTTCGCGAGTGGTCTAATTGTTCCAGGCGACCTGCCCGATGAAGAATAAAAATATGAGGATTTTTTTTTTGTGATGGTATATTGTAATGGGTTACCTGCCCAGTATATGATGGTATATTGTAATAGGTTACGAGCCCAAATGGTCATATTGTAATGGGTTACCTGCCCAACATAGGATGGTATATTGTAATGGGTTACCGGCTCAGTTGGTCACATTGTAATGGGTCACCTGCCCAAATGGTATATTGTAATGGGTTACCTACCCAGATAGTCACATTGTAATGGGTCACTGACATGACTAAAAGATTGATGTCTTTTCCCAAGTGCAAGAATGTCGAAGTAATAAATAACCCGGCAAGACCGGGGTCGAACCACAAGGAGGTTAATTGTACAAATTATAAATAACCACAATAGCAATAATAACAACAACAACAACAACAACAACAACAACAATAATAATAATAAAGAAAGAGAAGAAGAACAAGAAGAAGAAGAAGAGAACTTGGAGATGCAATATTAATGTAATGATTAAACAATGATAATAACAAATGTCAAGGTTAGAGGTTCCACTAATGGTATGTCAAACAAGTATAGTATAAACTCTTATTATTTAATTGGAAACCACACACAAAGGAGGTTCCAATCTGATTATAGATTGTTAACATGATTACATTAGCCATCTCATTCGATTAATGCTAATACTTGTAAATCTCGTCAAACATTCATGATTATAACTTATGTTAACAACAAATCAAGTTTCTTTCATAGCTCAGGTGTCGGTTATACCATACAGTATAGGCTATGAAAGTGCCAAGTATTTGTTGTACCAATTGTTATATAACATAACTCAATATTAGTCATTTAACAAGCAAAGTATTAAAGAGTGAACAAGATAACAAATACAAAACATGTTAGTATCAAACATGTAAGTCCATATTAAGTTTACACTATACTTATTCTTACACCATTAGTGTAGCCTTTTCACCTTAACATAATAAACTTAGTTAAACATAATGAAAGAAAGAAAAGTAAATAAACAAAATAAGAATATAAATAAGATAAAAGTTAACTAAGTAAAGGAAAGGAAATGAAAGCCATAAAATTGATATTAATGAAAGCAAACATAAACATTACAAAAAAATATAAAGAGAGAAAGCAAGAGCATGATCTTGATCTGGAGACCAAGATATCTAAATGCATGGCAAATGCCTCATTTTATAGGCCAAAATTGGGAACTATTGATTTGATGACTAATTGATGAGTGGGTGACCAACTCTTGACTTGATGACAATCTTTATCTTCTCTTGTCTGCCCAAAACATCATTGATAACGTCAAAATTGGAGCCACTTGAAAACATGAAAGTTGTAGGAAATTGTCTCAGCTTTCTTGTGTAAACAATTCAGCTCATTTTGACTTTTAGAACTCCAGATATGGCCAAAATACTGAACAGTGCTCGGGCTGGAGGACAGATTCGGGCTTCTTTGTTGTTGCTACAATTTGGACTTGAAAATGGCCTTTTTAGATCTTGGGCTCCTTATGAAAGTTGTAGGTCTATGTCTACCTTTCCATCCATCTAAAGTAGACCTAAATCTGAGATCTATAGCTCCAGATATGACCCAATTACCGAACAGTATTCCGGTTTGGATTGCACCGACATCTCTTTTCTTAGTTTGACCATCTCTTTATCCTTTCAATTTTAGTTCTTAAATTCATCAATCAATCCTTTCATTTATGTGATACGCCTGTATTTAAAATAAACATTTACCATAAATTAAAGGTATCTTATATTATTAGATATATTATTATAAAACATTCTTTAGTTAAGAAGTTGTTGATACTTCAAGTGAAATGATGATATAAAACCTTGATAAAAGTGCACTTTTAAGTACTAATCAGTCACCTGCCCAGATGGTATGTTGTAATGGGTTACCTACCCAGATGGTCACATTGTAATGGGTCACATGTCCAGATGGTATATTGTAATGGGTTACCTACCTAGATGGTCACATTGTAATGGGTTACCGGCCCAGTTGGTCACATTGTAAGGGGTCACCTGCCCAGATGGTATATTGTAATGGGTTACCTACCCAGTTGGTATATTGTAATGGGTTACCTACCTAGATGGTCACATTGTAATGGGTCACCTACCCAAATGGTATATTGTAATGGGATACCTACCCAGATGGTCACATTGTAATGGGTCACCTGCCCAGATGGTATATTGTAATGAGTTACCTACCAAGATGGTCACATTGTAACGGGTTACCTGCCCAGTGACAAAATACAAGGATTTTTTTTAAAATATATTGTAATGAGTTACCTACCTAGATGGTCACATTGTAATCCTTGTCACTGGGCAGGTAACCCGTTACATGGAAGCTCAAGGGAAATGGGGGCTCTAAGGCGCACTCAAAAGAAGGTAGGATAAGAAATGCACTACCTTTGATGGTTGAGGGCATGCTCGAATGGAGATAAGACGAGGGCTCGAAGGCATGCTCAAATGGAGATGGGATAGGAAATGCACTACCTTTAATGGTCAACGACTCGAAGGCGCTCTCGAAAAGAAATAAGGTGAGGGATCGAAGGCGTGCTCGAATGGAGATAAGACGAGGGCTCGAAGGCGTGCTCGAATGGAGGTAGGATAGGAAATGCACTACCTTTAATGGTCGAGGGCTTGAAGGCACGCTCGAATGGAGGTAGGATAGGAAATGCACTATCTTTGATGGTCAAGGGCTCGAAGGCGCTCTCTAAAAGAAATAAGACGAGGGCTTGAAGGCGCACTCAAATGGAGATAAGACGAGGGCTCAAAGGCGCGCTCGAATGGAGGTAAGATAGGAAATGCACTACCTTTGATGGTCAAGGGCTCGAAGGCACGCTCGAATGGAGGTAGGATAGGAAATGCACTACCTTTGATGGTCGAGGGCTCGAAGGCGCTCTCGAAAAGAAATAAGACAAGGGCTCGAAGGCATGCTCGAATGGAGGTAGGATAAGAAATACACTACCTTTGATGGTCGAGGGCTCGAAGGCGCTTTTGAAAAGAAATAAGGCAAGGGATCGAAGGCGCATTTAAATGGAGATAAGACGAGGGCTCGAAGGCGCGCTCGAATGGAGGTAGGATAGGAAATGCACTACCTTTGATGGTCGAGGGCTCGAAAGCACGCTCGAATGGAGGGAGGATAGGAAATGCACTACCTTTGATCGTCGAGGGCTCGAAGGCTCTCTCAAAAAGAAATAAGACGAGGGCTCGAAGGCACTCTTGAATGGAGGTAGGATAGGAAATACACTACCTTTGATGGTCGTGGGCTCGAAGGCACGCTCGAATGGAGATAGGATAGGAAATGCACTACCTATGATGGTTGATGGCTCGAAGGCGTGCTCGAAAAGAACTTAAAAGGAGGTAGGATAGGAACTGCACTACCTTAAGAGTGGAAACTGAAAGGTAATGGAAAAATAGAGAGATTTTTCAGGTGGCCTAATTTTCATGGGCGGCCTGCTCAGGTTGAAAAATTTTTAAAAGTGAAAATTTTTCAAAAGCAATATCAATGTTCGCCATTTCAAGTTGGCCTTTCGATTGATGGATTCCGTTAGAATTTTCTCTAATAAACATTTGCAAAACTCATTGTCTAATGTCTCAAACTTTAAATGATATGCATGCATCTTTACTTGATTTGAAATATAGGCCCCCATTTTTTCTTAATCTTCTCGTTGCTTAGTTGGTGAGATCTTGCTATCTGATTTGAGTCACCTTTGCCGTTTAGCTTTTTAGCCCACTCGAGTTGGCCCATGTAAGTCTATTTCCAAATTTTTTAGCACAACTCAGCATTTGTGGTGCCTATCGTGACCCACTTGCTTGCTAAATATTTTCTGATTCATCAAATAATCTGAGAAGAGCACTCATTACTCCTCGTTTTACTGCTAGAAACATTCGATGTCACTTGCTAAAAGGATCGAGCTGTCTTTTGTAAACCAAAATGCCCCTTTATCTGGTTAAAGGAAATTTGATTAGTACTTAAAAGTGCATTTTTATCATGGTTTTATATCATCATTTTGCACTTGAAGTATCAATAACTCCTTAACCAAAGCATGTTTTATACTAATATATCTAATAATATAAGATACCTTTAATTTATGGTAAATGTCTATTTTTAATGCAGGCCTACCTTATGCTCCACCGCTTAGAAGAAATCTTGAGGAAACATTGCATGCATTCATTGAAAAGCAAGAGACAATCAATACTCAACTTGCTCAAAACATGACAGATTTTAAAGATACTCTTGCTAAATTAACATCTGCTCTCAGTTTCCAAGAGAAAGGTAAGTTTCCATCTCAACCGCAACAAAATCCCAAGGGGCAATACAATGCAAATGCAAGTAGTTCCGAAAGCCAGCATATGGATCAAATCAAATCAGTCACTACTCTGCGCAGTGGTAAGGTTATTGAAAAACCCTCTCTTGAACCTTATGAGAAAGATGATGAGTCAATCTCTGAGGGTAAGGAACGGGATGAATCTGAAAATTACAAAGAAACGACTGATTCACCGCCAGCACTTCCATTTCCTCAAGCCATGACCAAACAAAGGAAAGTCAATCACAATTCTGAAATCTTTGAAACTTTCAAACAGGTAAGGATCAATATACCTTTGCTGGATGCTATTAAACAGGTTCCTTCCTATGCTAAATTTTTGAAAGATCTATGCATTGTGAAGAGGAAACTGAATGTGAAAAAGAAAGCCTTTCTAGCGGAACAAGTAAGTGCCATTCTTCAAAACAATAATGCTTTGAAATATAAAGACCCTGGTTGTCCTACAATTTCCTGCTTTATTGGAGAGCATAAAATTGAAAGAGCCTTACTTGATCTTGGAGCTAGTGTGAATTTACTTCCATATTCAGTTTTTCAGAGTCTCAATCTAGGTGAGTTAAAACCAACTTCTATATCTCTTTTACTTGCCGATAGATCTGTAAAAGTGCCTAGAGGAATAATTGAAGACGTGTTAGTACAAGTCGATAAATTCATTTATCCTGTGGATTTTATTGTCTTGGACACAGAACCTGTTGAAGCATGTAATTCATTTCCTGTTATTTTAGGACGTCCATTTCTTGCAACTTCTAATGCATTGATTAATTGTAGGAATGGACTGATGAAGCTATCATTTGGAAACATGACATTGGAGATGAATATTTTCAACATTTGCAAGCAACCTGGAGATGATAATGATTTACAAGAAGTAGATCATATTGACGAATTAGTTTATGATCAACTTGAATCTACTTTAAGTAAAAATGAATTGGATGAAACTGAAGATTTGCAAATGGTTTATTTTGAGGAAGAAATCACGGATGAAACAAGCACCGAAAATGTTGATGCAAATCTTTTGTCAACAGTGACAACAGATTCGACATCTGACATCACACCAATCGATGATTACTTTCCTAACGAATCCTTACTTTCTCTTAGTTCAATGCCTTGGTATGATAAAAATATTAATTTTCTTGCTTTAGGAGATTTGCTAGCTGATTGGAGTACCCAAGACAAAGAAAAGTTTTTGAACGAAGTGAAGAGCTTTTATTGTGATGACCCTAACTTATTCAAATATTGTCCTGATCAAATATTTCAAAGATTCATTCCAGACAATGAGGTAAGTAGTGTCATTAAACTTTGTCATTCTGAAGCATGTGGGAGTTATTTCTCGTCAAAAAAGACAGCTGCAAAAATCTTTCAAAATGGATTTTATTGGCCCACCATGTTCAAGGACACACATGCATTCTGCAAAACTTGTGAAAATTGTCAAAAAATTGACACTGGTCAAAAAGTTTTGTTTTATGATTCTCAAAACTATTCATTCCCTAAAAAGCTAAGATCAAGATGGAGCAATCCTTATGGGGCCTGTGATATTGAGAATTCAATGAATGACAATGTTTTTAAGGAAAATGGACATCGTTTGAAAGCTTACTTTGATAATTTTCCTAGTGAAAATGAATTAGCTGGTTTGAATGATCTTGTAGATAAAGGTTGATTATTTTGTTTTTCTCACATTTTCTTTTTTGTGTTTCTTTTTGAGTGATTTTTGCTAGTTTCTCTCACCCCGGTCAAATGGCGGACAACGGTACTCCGTGACTTAAGTCGATTCTTTCAGTTTCCCACAATAACTGATATTTGTGTATATATTTGTGCAATTCTTTGAATCTCTCTTCTAATTCTCATTTGAAAATGGACACTAAACTTGAAAAATTGAAAAAGTATTTTCCCGCTCTGCCTCAGAATGCGATTACAAAAATTTACCGTGCTAGATGTGCAAGATTGAGATTGTTAATGAATCGTGGAATTCCTGAAGATATTCGCTGGTTGATTGAAGCAAAGGTCCGATTATCAGGTGAGTCCTCTAACTTCATTTCACACATGCCTGGAACAGGTAAAAGCACTTTTGCAAAGAAGCGTCGTGCAAAACGACTGGATGTCTGTCATCGATGTGCTAGATGGACTTGTAATACACAATGTCGTTCTTTAGGAATGGTATCTATAAACCGTGAAGATAAAATACAATTCATTAAGGATGGCCTGAGTAAGGAGTCTTTAGATAATCTTCTATTGACTCTTGAGACGCATCCTAGTGGAGATATGCATCGTGTAATTCATGATTTATGGCCACTATTTCATAAAGAACATGATCGACATAGTCTTGGGAATCTGACTAAAAAAGACCCTGTTTGCCAGTTTTTAAGAAAACTAGATGGGAAGCCTATCCCCGACCCATAGAGGGCGTTTAAGCCGTTCTTGAACGTAAAACCAAGGGAAGATGTGAGCCACAATCACAACTACTTGTACATACACATGCTTTTTCAAAAGTAAATAAATAAATAAAAAGAGAGAGAGAGAGTGTGAGACTCCAGCTGGCCTACATATAGGTGTTATGATTGCCTTTCTCATTTCTCATCTATAAAACCCTCTCTTCCTTCCTTTCATTTCTACTCAACCCATACATTCAACAAATACAGAAGTGTGTAGAAATGGCAAGTTCCTCAGGTCATCAAATAAGAAATATTTGTGTTTTCGGTGGATCTAGTCCTGGGAAAGAAAAGGAGTTTTTAGAATCAGCAAATCATCTTGGTCAGGTGCTAGCTGAGAGAAAGATTCATTTAGTGTATGGGGGAGGCAGTCTTGGGTTAATGGGAGGTGTGTCAATAGCTGTATTTTTAGGAGGTAGTCAAGTTTTGGGGGTTGTCCCTGAAGCTTTGGCACAAGGGGACATCATTGGAAAAACAATTGGAGAGGAACTTCAGGTCTCCACAATGTCGGCTCGAATGAATGCAATGTTTAACCATGCTGATGCCTTCATTGCTTTACCAGGTGGTCTAGGCACATTGGAAGAGATCTTTCATATTTCCTCTTGGGCTCAATTGCACATTCACCATAAACCCATAGGTTTGTTAAATGTTAATGGTTATTATGATAAATTGTTGTCTTTTCTTGATCATGCTGTGGAACAGGAATTTCTAACATCTTCTGCACGACAAATCATAATCTCTGCTGCTACTGCTGAACAGTTGATTGACCAACTACAATCTTTCATTCCTGTGATTGATCCTTCCATGAGTCGCATAAATTGGTCATCTACGGGAAGCTGTAAAAAGCTTAGATTGGATTTGAGCCTTCATTTGTGAATTTTTGTGTCTTTTGGTTTTATTATTATGTTTTGTTATTTCTTATTTTTGTTTCAGTGTGTTTCAGGTTTTGTCAGTGTTCGTTATTTCAGGTGATATCTTTTATACTCTATCTTTCTACCTTAGAACATTGAGGACAATGTCTCGTTTTGGTTGGGGGGAGAGGGTAGTAGTTGATAAAAAATAAAAATAAAAAAAAATTGTTTTTCATTTCATAAAGCATGTGCATAATTGTTGTTACTAGGATGGTAGAGTAAAGGAGCTCTTTTGTTAAATTGACTCTTGAGACGCATCTTAGTAACCATTCTTAACAAGGTCTATTATAATACTTCCTGAAATATTCAGATTTATAAACTCTCGCATTGTTATAACTTAATTCTGCTCACATACTTATTTAACATGTATTCTTAAACCTTAATTTACACACACACACTTTAACATATGATTGTGGGTTGCGTATTGGATTATTACATTATTTATGTTCTTTTGTTAAAGGTAACAACTAAGGGAAAGGGATTGTATATAATTAAAAAAAAAAGAAAAAAAAACATGAAAAAAAAAGAAAAAATAATGATAATAAAAATGTAGATAAGTTTGATTTCGTAGCCTCCCTAACCTAAGCAATTAAGCCTGAAGGGGTGTTTTAACACCTAATACCCTAAAGTCAACTGACTTGGGAGCTATTGGCCCAACGCTTGTTACATGGGTTGAGGAGAAAAGCTTAAGGGAATCAAACATTACACTATCTACATATCAGTATCTGCGACCCGAGTTACTAAGCTCGTAGGGGTGTCTTAACACCTAATGCCCTAAGACCAACTGGTCTGGGAGTCATTAGCTGAAAGCTCGTTACATGGGTTAAAGATGCATGATGTTTTTAAATTATATGTATATAGATTTTTAAAAAGAAAAAAAGAAAAAAAAAGACAAAAATAATAATCCCAACCCAAGGAAGTTAACCTTAAACATTAGAACAAAAATTTTGTTTTCTTCCAAGAAAAGCCCCATAATTATGTGTTGATACATTGAGCACAAAAGAAAGGTTTATTAATATCTTGTTAAGTGGTATTGAGCAGATATATAAATTTAATGAGAGTTTGTTTATCTGGATAGATTAATGGAAGTTAAATGATGAATACCTTGCTTTGTGGAATTTGCAAATTGTTTTTCTATTTAACGTTTTGATTACTAGGGACTAGTAATAAGCTGGTTGGGGGGTGTGATTAGTACTTAAAAGTGCATTTTTATCATGGTTTTATATCATCATTTTGCACTTGAAGTATCAATAACTCCTTAACCAAAGCATGTTTTATACTAATATATCTAATAATATAAGATACCTTTAATTTGTGGTAAATGTCTATTTTTAATGCAGGCCTATCACATAAATGAAAGGATTGATTGATGACTTTAAGAACATAAATTGCAAGGATAAAGAGATGGCCAAACTTAGAAAAGAGATGTCGGTGCAATTCAAACCGGAACACTGTTCGGTAATTGGGTCATATCTGGAGCTATATATCTCAGATTTAGGTCCAATTTATATGGATGGAAAGGTAAGACATAGGCCTACAACTTTCATATGGAGCTTAAGATCTAAAAAGGCCATTTGCAAGTCCAAATTGTAGCAACAACAAAGAAGCCCGAATCTGTCTTCCAGCCCGAGCACTGTTCGGTATTTTGGCCATATCTGGAGTTCTAGAAGTTCAAATGAGCTGAATTTTTTACACAAGAAAGCTGAGACAATTGCCTACAACTTTCGTGTTTGCAACTAGCTCCATTTTTGACGTTATCAATGAAGTTTTGGGCAGACAAGAGAAGATAAGGATTGTCACCAAGTCAAAAGTTGGCCACCCACTTATCAATTAGTCATCAAATCAATAGTTCCCAATTTTGGCCTATAAAAGGAGGCATTTGCCATGCATTTAGGCATCTTGGTTTCCAGATCAAGATCATGCTCTTCCTTTCTCTCTTTTTATTTTTTGTAATGTTTATGCTTTGCTTTCATTAATATTAAGTTTATGCCTTTCATTTCCTTTCCTTTACTTAGTTAACTTTTATGTTCTTATTTTGTTTATCTATTTTGCTTTCTTTCATTATGTCTAGCTAAGTTAGTTATGTCAAGGTGAAAAGGTTACACTAATGGTGTAAGAATAAGTATAATGTAAACTTAATATGGACTTTAATGTTTGATACTAACATGTTTTATATTTGTTATCTTGTTCACTCTTTAATACTTTGCTTGTTAAATGACTAATCTTGATTTATGTTGTATAATACTTGGTACAACAAATGCTTGGCACTTTCATAGCCCATAATGTATGGTATAACCGACACCTGAGCTATGAAAGGAACTTGATTTGTTGTTAACATAAGTTATAATCATGAATGCTTGACGAGATTTACAAGTATTAGCATTAATTGAATAAGATGACTAATGTAATCATGTTAACAATATATAATCTGATTGGAACCTCCTTTGTGTGTGGTTTCCAATTCAATAATAAGAGTTTATACTATACTTGTTTGATATACCATTAGTGGAACCTCTAACCTTGACATTTGTTATTATTATTGCTTAATCCTTACATTAATATTTGATCTCCAAGTTCTCATCATCATCATCTTCTTCTTCTTCTCTTTCTTTATTATTATTATTATTATTATTATTATTAGTACTACTACTACTACTACTACTACTACTACTACTACTATTATTATTATTATTATTATTATTATTATTATTAGTACTACTACTACTACTACTACTACTACTACTACTACTACTACTACTACTACTACTACTACTACTAATTGTTGTTTATAATTTGTACAATTAACCTCCCTGTGGTTCGACCCCGGTCTTGCCGGGTTATTTATTACTTCGACACTCCTGCACTTGGGAGAAGACATCAACCTTTTAGTCGTGTCAAAATTACCATCTCCTTTTCTAGAATTTTTCCTTCTAAACACAATGTTGCCCCCTTGTATTGGTTATTGCCTCTAAGTGTGCTTTTGTCAACGACTTAGATAAATAAAGGTTTTAAGAGGCCATTCTCTCATTGCTCTCCTTTTCATTTTGGTGGAGGAATATGGGTCTAGAATGAATCTTGAAATCTTGATCTTGCATTTTGAAAACAAAAATTATTTTGATGTGAGTCCAATAACAATTTGCTTTTGAAATCTTGCAACTCCTTGGTTATTTTCTTTCTTGAAAAAGAGATTATTTGCTCTTGTGTTTGGCAATGAGGTCTTCGGTGAAAATATGTCATGATATTATGACCATTTGTTTTTATAGGTTTTCAGAGTGGAGGGCTCGAGAAAAAGCTCGAGGTTTTGTATGAGAAAAACTTGTCTCTTTTTGAACATTTATTTTTATTAGCATGAATAATAATGAGTAGTTTATTCTTGATGTCATGAATCTTATGAAAAAGTATTCTTTGCATTTTGAGAGCATTGCTTATTGTTCTAGGTTGCTTGCTTGCTTGATTAGAGAAGACTTCTATAGGCACGTAACGTAAGCTATGGTTTTTGGCTATGAAATAAAAGGATTCATAAGGCTCAAAGAGTGTTTCAGGGCTTCAAAGACTGAGGATCACTATTAACAGTTTGACTATTGATGTCATTCATATTTTCTTTTGCCACTCATCTTTGATTTGCTACTTTTTTTTCCTTTTCATTGCTTTGCTATAGAGCATACTCACTTTATCTTGGTTATCACCTTTTCTTGTGATTTGGCATGCCCCCTAGCATTTCTTGGGCTTTTTTTTCTTTTTTTTTTAATCTCTGCTTTCTCACGGCTTTATCATCTTTCTTGATCATTGAAATTTCACTTGCCTCCAGTGTAGGGTGTGATCCTAGTCGGGATTTTTTTTAAAGAAAAAATTATTAAGGCTCAAAAAGGGTTTGCAAGGGATGTATTTATTTTAGAACGTGAAAGGAATAACAAAGAT
>NW_011500099.1:116059-116434 GCF_000495115.2 Populus euphratica
TCAATTTTTTTTTTCAAAACTCTACTAGGAAAACTGATTTTGATAAAAGAGATGAATTGCGTCTATAAGATTGTGCAAGGCTTCAAAGATGTGTTTGAAGTGAAATGTTGTGCAGAGCTTCTAACAAAGTATTCAAAGTACGGAGCTTTAAAAGTGTTGGAAAATAAACCGATCATCTCTTTTTCCAACATGGGAGGATTAACTTGTGTAGCTAACTCACTCCATCTCCGGGTGTATTCCCTTATGGACTCTTTATTGTCCTTCTCCATAGCTTGCAAGCTTAACCGATCAGGACCCACGTCTATATTGAACTTATATTGCCTCATAAAGGCATCTACTAAATCCTTCCATTTTTTAACCTTGGTATTGTCCAAC
>NW_011500099.1:116575-118620 GCF_000495115.2 Populus euphratica
ATATATATTTGATGAATTCTGGCACCCTAAACTTCCTAGGAATGACTGCGTTAGGTACCAAACACATCTCAGCAACTTTTATGTGGTCATGTAGGCTAGTTCCCTCAAATGGCCTCAGCCTTTGTTCCAAGGCAACCCATTTATCCAGGCCATCTTATTTTACTATCTCGTTCTTTTGAGATTCCTTTATTGTAAGGTCAATGGTAGATGACATTCTTATAGGATATGCTGGTTGAGCAAATTGGAAATATATAGCCTGTTGAGACACCTCATTTTCCCCTAGATTCTGTGGATTTTCGAGCATAGGTTCGGGCCGAGCTCTAGATTTTGCTTCTTCTGGTTTAGATCTCAAGGCCTATTCGAGTAGGCTAGTAAGCTTTGCGACTTCTTCTCTATGACTTTCCGTCTCTTTTCAGTGTTGGGCTTCCAACTAGGCTTTTTCTTCGTTTTTCATTTGTCTTTTTTTCACAGTTAAGTGTTATAAGTGTGTTTCAATGGGGGACCTATATTTCACCTGATTTGTCTTTTTTTCGTAGTTAAGTGTTATAAGTGTGTTTCAATGGGGGACCTATATTTCACCTGGAGTGCAATATTATGACAGTTTATAATTGTATGTTCAAACATGCATGAAGATGAATACAACATATTGGATATAGATTTGCCTTTTAGGGGGTGACATAACAATCGCTATTTTTTAAATGTGTGGTAAGATTTGAATCCGATATTCATTGCAATGTCGAGAGGAGATCTGTTTAGCTTTTTGTCATCTGAGCTTTCAACCACATTCTTGGTGTCTTTCACTAAGCATCTAATGACTTTGAGTAACGGTATCTCACCAACATCCAGTCTAAAGCATTCTCCCTCGGTCATTTGCAAGGATTCAGACTTGGGTCCATGCTCAACAATTATTGTCTTAGGAATAAGGGTCATTATGTCACCCAAAAGCCTTGTAATAATGATGCTTACACGTTTAAGCTTGTCTCAATAAAGTTATACAGGGATCATCCTAAAGGATAAGTTCTAATCATTAAATGCTTTAGGGTAATTTTGCTATCTAGTCTCAAAGGTCTTTCGCATGCTCAATGATCGCCCTTGAAAGGTTGATGTGAGGTTTACAAGCAGCATGAAGATAGAGGCCCTGAGTAATATCAGTTCGGCATATCAACCACTATCAAGCAAACAATCATGCGAGAGTTGGATAGTTTCGTGAGCTTTACCCATGCTAAAGCCATTGGGGTGCCGTTACTCCTCCACTTATCTTAAAGTTGATACCACATGTAAAAAATAAGATAAGTGATGCGTGAAGACCTTAGATCCATATCCAATATATATATGCATGATAAACATGAATAACTATGCATGATAAAACAATAAAAAGAGCAAAAACAAATAAAACATGATAAACTCAACATAACTACAACAAGGAAAAAAAACGGTATGACAAAAACTGTTTAGCAATAAAAAAAAATAGCAAAGCTTAGTCCTAAAGTCCCCAGTGGAGTCGCCATTCTGTCACACCCAGACATCGCGGCAACCAATTAAAAATTATCTCGACTGGAAGAAAAGAACAAGCCATCTACTACCTTAGCAAGAAGTTCACACTTTTTTTTTTAGTCACCTCAATGATGGAGTTGCTTGATTCACTTGTCATTCTACAAGTAGAATGTCAAAAATATCATTTTTTGAATAAAAATCAAATTATTTTTGAAATTGAAATGCCAAATCAATTTTTTTTTCAAAACTCCAATAGGGAAAATGGACTAAGCTTTATTGCCTGGGTAAGACTCGTGAAACCATCTAACTCTCGTTTGATCGTTTACTTGGAAGTGGTTGATATGCCAAACTGATATTACTCGGGGCCTCTATTTTCACACTACTTGTAAGCCTCATATCGACCTTCCATGGACAATCACTGAGCATGCGAGAGATCCTTCAAAACTAGATAGTGACCAACCTTTTGATGCGAAAATAGAAGATTATCCAAAGACTCCTTACTTAGGCCATCCTTAATGAATTGTATTTTATCTTCACGGTTTATAGATACC
>NW_011500099.1:118811-122215 GCF_000495115.2 Populus euphratica
GCAAGGCTTACTAGTCTACTCGAGCAGGTCTTGAGAGATAAATCCAGAAAAGCAACACTTATAGCTCAGCCTGAACCTATGCTTGTGAAGAACACATATCTGGCATCTTAGCAAGAAGTTCACTGAGTTTGAATCTCATTACAGTGTGATTGAGAAGTTGTGTGGTGCTTTAGTATGGAGTGCGAAAAGACTCCGATAGTATATGCTATATTATACCACTTGGTTAATTTCAAAGATAGATCCTCTGAAATATATTTTTGAAAAACCATACATGTCAAATAGGCTGGCCAGATGGCAAGTGTTGTTGGCTGAATATGATATCATCTACAAAACAAGAAAATCCGTGAAAGGAAGTGCAATCGCAGACCATTTAGCTGATAATGCCCTTGAAGACTATGAGCCATTAAATTTTGACTTCCCTGATGAAGATGTGTTAGTAATAGAAAGTGATTGGTGGACCATGTACTTTGATGGTGCAGTGAATGTGTCTGGTAATGGAGCTGGTGCTGTAATAATTTCTCCAGAAGGGAAACAATATCCCATCTCCATTAAATTGCAATTTAGTTGCACAAACAACACAGCTGAATATGAGGCTTGTATTCATGGATTAGAAGCTGCATTGGAACTAAAGATACAAAAACTAGAGGTATATGGAGACTCCATGTTGATAATCTGCCAGACAAAGGGGGAATGGCAGACAAAAGATGAGAAATTGAAACCATATCAAGAATATCTCTCCAAGTTGGCTGAAAAGTTTGAAGAGATAGAGTTCAATCATTTAGGAAGGGATAAGAATCAGTTTGCGGATGCTTTAGCAACCCTGGCCTCTATGGCCACAATCGATTGTGGTATCAGAGTACATCCTATAGGCATTGATATCAGAAGTTCTCCTGCTCATTGTTATTTAATAGAAGAAGAAATTGATGGCAATCCTTGGTATGCAGATATAAAAAGATTCATCCAATATCGAGAATATCCTTCTGAAGCTTCAAAGACAGATAAGAAGACGTTGAGAAGAATGGCCATGGAATACTTTCTAGATGGAGAAATCTTATACAAAAGGGCATTTGATGGGACTTTATTAAGATGCCTAGACAGATCAGAAGCCAATAAAGCTTTGTATGAAGTACACGGAGGAATTTGCACCACCCATGCAAATGGACACATGATGGCGAGAAAAATGCAAAGAGCAGGGTATTTTTGGATGACTATGGAGAAGGATTGTATAGAATTTGTCCGAAGATGTCATAAATGTCAGGTGTATAGTGACAAAATCAATGCGCCTCCATTGCCCTTATTCAATATGGTGTCACCTTGGCCATTTGCAATGTGGGGGATAGATGTGATTGGGCCTATTAATCCAAAAGCTAGCAATGGTCATCGATTTATCTTGGTCGCAATTGATTATTTTACAAAGTGGGTAGAGGCCTGTTCATATGCTCATGTGACGCAGAAAGTGGTCAAGCGTTTCATTGAGAGAGACCTAATTTGTAGGTATGGTTTGCCAGAAAGGATAGTAACCGATAACGCCAAGAACTTCAATGGGAAGATGATCGTGGAATTATGCACTAAATGGAAAATCAAGCATTCCAATTCATCCCCTTACCGACCAAAGATGAATGGTGCTGTTGAAGCAGCTAACAAGAACATAAAGAAGATTGTCCAGAAAATGGTGGTTACATATAAAGATTGGCAAGAATGGCTTCCTTATGCTTTACATGCATATCGAACAGCAATAAGAACGTCCACTGGGGCTACACCTTATTCATTAGTTTACGGAATGGAGGCAGTGATGCCTTTGGAAGTAGAGATTCCTTCTTTAAGGGTCCTCATGGAATCTGAGCTAGAAGAGGCTAAATGGGCAAGAATACGATATGAACAGCTAAATATGATCAGTGAAAAGAGATTAGCTGCAATCTGTCACCACCAATTGTATCAAAAAAGGATAGCAAGAGCATATGACAGAAAAGTTCGACCAAGAGAGTTTGAAGCAGGAGATCTTGTATTGAGAAAAATCCTATTACTACCTAATGAAAATCATAGCAAGTGGGCACCCAATTATGAAGGTCCTTATGTAGTAAAAAAGGCATTCTCTGGAGGAGCATTGATACTGACAGGAATGGATGGAGAAGAGTTGAGTAGGCCAGTGAATTCCGATTCTGTGAAGAAATATTATCCATGATTGTATAAGTTCTCATCCAATCAATAAAAGTTTTGCCAATAAATTCACTTTGCATGTCTTTGCTCTCTCTTATAAATGTTTATTGATATCAAAGAATCAGTAAATACAATCTTGAAGCCTTGCATGATCTCATATATTCAATTCATTACTTTTACCAAAATCAGTTTCCCTGTTAGAGTTTTGAAAAATTGATATGGCATTTTGATTTCAAAAAGTAATTTGATGTTATTAAAAAATGATATTTTTGACATTCTACTTGAAGAATGACAAGTGAATCAAGCAACTCCATTATTGAGGTGACTAAATTATAAACAAAAAAAATGAAAAAGAAATGAATAAACACCCTTACCCCATTACTCTTGAATCATGTGTTTTTTTTAAATGTATGAATAATGGTATGTAGTGAACTTGTTGCTCATAACTCATGAAATGTATCTTTACAAAGAATAAACCATCACATTATACGAGGTCAAAATTTATTGATCATAACTGCTTGCGCTTGAAACGAGGAAAGGCCATCTTTGTTATTCCTTTCACATTCTAAAATAAGTACACCTCTTGCAAACAATTTTTTAGCCAGATTAATTTTTTTTCTTTCATAAAAAATCCCGACTAGGATCACACCCCACATTGAGGGCAAGTAAAATTTCAATGATCAAGAAAGATGATAAATCTGTGAGAAAGGAAAAAAGAGCCCAAGAAACTCAAATGCCAACGGGCATGCCTAAATCACAAGAAAAAGTGATAACCAAGATAAAGTGAGTATGCTATCTAGCAAAGCAATGAAAAAGAAAAAAAAAGCAGCAAATCAAAGAAGAGCGGCAAAAAAAAAATATGAATGACATCAATAGTCAAACTGTTAATAGTGATCCTCAATCTTTAAAGCCCTGAAATACTCTTTGAGCCTTATGAATCCTTTTCGTTCATAGCCAAAAAACTACACCCTACGTTACATACCTGTAGAAGTCCTTTCTAATCAAGCAAGCAAGCAATCTAGAACAATAAACAATGCTCTCGAAATGCAAAGAATACTTTTTCATAAGATTCATGACATCAAGAATAAACTACTCATTATTATTCATGCTGATAAAAAATGAATGTTAAAAAAGAGACAAGTTTTTTTTTTCTCATACAGAACCTCGAGCTCTTTCTCGAGCCCTCCATTTTGAAAACCTATAAAAACAAAAGGTCATAATATCATGACATATTTTCACCGAAGACC
>NW_011500099.1:122706-123138 GCF_000495115.2 Populus euphratica
AGTTATACAATTAAATTTGGAAATAGACTTATATGAGCCAACTCAAGTGGGCTAGAAAGCTAAACGACAAAGATAACTCAAATTTGACAGCAAGATCTCACCAACCAAGCAACAAGAAGATTAAGAAGAAATGGGGGCCTATATTTCAAATCAGGTAAAGATGCATGCATATCATTTAAACTTTGAGACCTTGGACAATGAGTTTTGTAAATTTTTATTAGAGAAAATTCTAACGAAATCCATCAAGTGGAAGGCCAACTTGAAATGGCGATGAAATTGCTTTTGAAAAATTTTCATTTTTGAGAATTTTTCAACCTGGGCAGGCCACCCACGAGAATTAGGCCATGAGAATTAGGCCACTTGAAAAATCTCTCTATTTTTCCACCACCTTTCAGTTTCCATTCCTGAGGTAGTGCATTTCCTATCCTACCT